>NW_013670588.1:8199-9440 GCF_000517525.1 Limulus polyphemus | reverse complement strand
CTTTAGTCTTGTCTTGATTTTTAAGTCCTCTCCAGTCTTGATTTTAAAGTCCTCTCCAGTCTTGATTTTGAAGTCCTCTCCAGTCTTGATTTTAAAGTCCTCTCCAGTCTTGATTTGAAAGTCCTCTCCAGTTGTTCAGTAAATGGAGTTTAAATTTAACGGTTTTTGAAAAACTTTTGCAAAGTCTGAGGACGAAAAAAAAATTAAATTTATTCATGTAGATTATTTTTGTACCAATGAGCCTTTATGTCTAATGTTATGTTAACCTTTTTTTATAAATATATTGTACATGACTTGTGTATTCAGCTGTCGATCACCAGGAAAACGTAGAAATAAGGAGTTGATGCGTGTATAATAGTTTTTATATTTCATCTACCTTAAGCAATATTGGTTATAAATTTTATTTTTCAAACCACGTCCTTCCCCATCCAGTAGTTAAGGGATACTCTTTAACTGTCTTTGGGCTATCTGCTGTCCCACCGGGGGGCATTTTTTTAGGTTCACACGACACCAACTTTTCTATAATCAATCAGAAATAGCTCATAATGATTAATTGTTTTACTTTTTATGGGGTCTAAGTATTTTTGACTAGATTACACAAACCCTTATTTTAATTGTACAAACCCTTATTTTAATTGTACAAACCCTTTTTAATTGTACAAACCCTTATTTTAATTGTACAAACCCTTATTTTAATTGTACAAACCCTTTTTAATTGTACAAACCCTTACTTTAATTGTACAAACCCTTATTTTAATTGTACAAACCCTTATTTTAATTGTATAAACCCTTATTTTAATTGTACAAACCCTTATTTTGATTGTACAAACCCTTATTTTAATTGTACAAACCCTTATTTTGATCTCTTATTTATGGTTATTGTTTGTTTGTAGTTAAGCGCAAAGCTACACAAAGGGCTATCTGCCCACCACGGGTATCGAAATCCGGTTTCTAGAGGTGTAAGGGCTAGAACATGAACTCTGGAAAATAGCCGTATACGTTATATGAAAACTCATATGCATGGGTTGATGAACTAATTTTCATTTGTATTTTACTCTGAATCTACTTTCTGACTTTTTTTCTAGCAACATTACAATGTTTCTTTATTACTACATAAATTATATCTCACTAAATAACACTTGTGTATCATATACAATGCGATAACATAAATTATATCTCACTGAATAACACTTGTGTATCATATACAATGCGATAACATAAATTATATCTCGCTAAATAAC
>NW_013670588.1:4118-7337 GCF_000517525.1 Limulus polyphemus | reverse complement strand
ACTAAAGCTACAGCAACAATTATAAGTCTTCTATATCACAACAATGCTTACAACTAAAGCTACAGCAACAATTATAAGTCTTCTATATCACAACAATGCTTACAACTAAAGCTACAGCAACAATTATAAGTCTTCTATATCACAACAATGCTTACAACTAAAGCTACAGCAACAATTATAAGTCTTCTATATCACAACAACGATTACACCTAAAGTTACAGCAACAATTATAAATGCTTACAGCTAAAGCTACAGCAACAATTATAAGTCTTCTATATCACAACAACGATTACACCTAAAGTTACAGAAACAATTATAAATGCTTACAGCTAAAGCTACAGCAACAATTATAAGTCTTCTATATCACAACAACGATTACACCTAAAGTTACAGCAACAATTATAAATGCTTACAGCTAAAGCTACAGCAACAATTATAAGTCTTCTATATCACAACAATGATTACACCTAAAGTTACAGAAACAATTATAAATCTCTATCTAAAGCTACAGCAACAATTATAAATGCCTGCAGATGAAGCTACAACTTATAATTGTTGCTGTAACTTTAGATAAAAGCATTTATAATTGTTGCTGTAGCTTTAGATAAAAGATTTATAATTGTTGCTGTAGCTTCATCTGTTATAATTGTTCTTTTCTATATCAAAACAATGCTTACAACTAAAGTTATAGCAACAAGTATGACTTCATATGTCGTGTTTTAACAGATGCAGTGATTTTGTTTGTTCAGACATGTCACTTAAATTTAAAAATAACTTTTGATTGATTTACAAAAGAAAGAATAAAGCAAGAATAATCTATATCTAATGACAGAATAACGGAAATACATTGAAGAACCAAAACACAGTTTCTTGTTTTATGAACACAAATCGCTTAGAAGTTTAAGACATCGTTGATGTTTTAATCTTGAATCCACTAACGAATGGTGGTTCCTTTAGAAAGGAATAATGGATTTCATTTGTCAAATCAACCGAAAGTTTGTTTTCTATAAAACGCTGGAGGTTTTTCTTTGTTTATTTTGTTTAAACACATCTTTATGTGGTAAGCAGAAACCAGCACAAAACTTGGCACTTATTCAGTTATCAGTTCAACCTACGTCGCAGTTTGTGTAACAAAATATCTTGTTGTTGTTGTTTATGTTGTTAAGCACAAAGCTACACAAAGGGCTATATGTGCTCTGCCCACCATGGGTATCGAAACCCGGTTTCTAGCGGTATAAGTCATACCACTGGGGGGCTTTATACGAAGGATATTTAACCTAATCTTTCAATGCATAAACGCTTCTTCCCTCTAGTCTTCCCCTGCTAAATTAGGGACTGCTTTGCGCGAAATTCATAAACAAACAAACAAGACAGGTTAACTTATGAACGGACAACGTATGTTTGTACAAAACTTATAATATGAACAACTTCTCCTGGACGGACATTATGTATATTCATGATTAGTGAAAAGTTGCTTCCATTATACGTAATTGTAAAAAACACAAAAACGCCCATAAAAACTGCATGTATCTCCGCATGGTTGATCCAAGAAATAAATCTTCATAATATGCGATAACATAAATTATATCTCGCTAAATAACACTTGTGTATCATATACAATGCGATAACATAAATTATATCTCGCTAAATAACACTTGTGTATCATATACAATGCGATAACATAAATTATATCTCACTAAATAACACTTGTGTATCATATACAATGCGATAACATAAATTATATCTCACTGAATAACACTTGTGTATCATATACAAAGTGATAACAACCGTGGTTTAATATTGTCTTACCCTGCTTTTCAAATGTTACTTTCTGCTCGGTTTTGTCAGCGAGGCCATCTTTTACATTTGTTGCTAACCTATCATGATTCACGCACACCTGGGTCGAGGCTATGTTTCCAATGCTCAGAGCACCTGGTATCAGGAAAGCAAACACAAGCAAGGTTCAGGTAGTAAACCTACTTCAGTTAGTGGCATGCCATTGTTCATTAGAGCATGTATGTGACAGAGCCTAAAACTTCTGTACGTTAGATCTGAGTGGAGATCTAAGAGAATAGCACGAACAGTCGTCTTATTCTTATTGTAATAAGACTAAATATACCTTACTTTCGATCTGTATAAAAACCAAAATCTTCCTGCCATAAGAAATCTGACTACTCCTACTTCGATCATAAGATATCGTGTTTCTTATTATCTTATTCATAATTTTAAAAAAATCCAGCGCAGTAAAACACTGATAGGCTATACATTTCTTTGGCTGTAGGGGGACATTGCAGTACACTGATAGGCTATACATTTCTTTGGCTGTAGGGGGACATTGCAGTTATTTATAAAACGAATAAATAACCGTTATTTTCAAATGGAGAAACGCCTATCTGTGTATACGTTTGCTTCATAACACACATATATACACAGCTTATCTGACGTCTGATTTTACTACTACGCCAGACAAAATTATGTTGTATCACTATCAAGGATCTGTTTTAAATCTGGTCGGTCATACTGAAGAATCCATCCAAAGCTGCTGTGTCGAGAGCAAGCTTCGACGAGTGCTTACCACCAATTCCAGACGGCGAAAGAAAAAGACTTCTTCTGGCTTCAGCCTGAACTCTGTTCTCAAAGAACCCTTGCGTTTGGCCAATTCAGTCCCTTTAACCTTTGATCTTCGAGGGTGAGTCATCTTGTTAACCTCACAAGTTTTTCCTTCCAAGGCAGTAATATGATAGAATAGGGTTGTGTATCAAGAATAGAACTTAACTCACAATATCACGTGTGTATATATAACGTGGAAGTTATGTAGATATGGATATTATCAACTAATAATTGTTTTATAGGCTTTCATGTACTTCACCAACCCAAAAGTAAGTTTACTGTATTGTTATATTTTTATATTTCATATACCACATCTATAATCTACATAAATATAATGGTACTGTCTGTTGTATGCTCGTGTAACTACTTCGCAGGGTGTGGATGCATCTTCAGTTAAGAAGTTACATACAAATTTTCAGTTTTGCCTTTTTTTTTCCCCACTAATTCACTCCCTGTTGATGTATCTTCACCATATTTGGCACTAAATAACACTTGTGTATCATATAAGATATAATTTATGTTATCGCATTGTATATGATACACAAGTGTTATTTAGTGAGATATAATTTATGTTATCGCATTGTATATGATACACAAGTGTTATTCAGT
>NW_013670588.1:0-3280 GCF_000517525.1 Limulus polyphemus | reverse complement strand
GCTCTGGTTGACAGCACTAAGCCATCTTCTGCAGATGTTGCTCTGGTTGACAGCACTAAGCCATCTTCTGCAGATTTTACTCTGGTTGACGGCACTAAGCCATATTCTACAGATTTTACTCCGGTTGCCGGCACTAGGTCATCTTCTGCAGATTTAACTCTGGTTGCCGGCACGAGGTCATCTTCTGCAGATTTTACTCCGGTTGCCGGCACTAGGTCATCTTCTGCAGATTTTACTCTGGTTGATGGCTCTAAGCCATCTTCTGCAGATTTTACTCTGGTTGACGGCACTAAGCCATCTTCTGCAGATTTTACTCTGGTTGACGGCACCAAGCTATATTCCACAGATTTTACTCTGGTTGCCGGCACTAAGCCATATTCTACAGATTTTACTCCGGTTGCCGACACGAGGTAATCTTCTGCAGATTTTACTCATGTTTCAGACTCTAGGTCATATTCTGTAGATCTGACTCTGATTTCAGAAACTAAATCATGCTTTGTAGTTTTAACTCTGGTTCCAGACACTGGCAACCATAACTCATCATCATCGGGATTCGAACCATGTTTGAGACCAGGGCAGACCTCTTCCTCCTTCTCTAGAATTGTTATTTTGTTTGCACTGTTACCGAATAATCCTTGTTACATTGTTGTTACATTTTGTCCATTGTCCGCAGTTTTAATTAACATACCCTTTTCGTGCCTTTTCATGGGGTAATATTGTCACTGATGTATGATCGCACTATTAGTCCAGTACAAAAACTGCTTCAGTTATAATCACTGTTTTACCTTCTGGAAGGCAGCCACCAGGTGGCGTATCTCCACACAGGGCATGAAAGCTTACAAACAACAAACGAACACTACCTAGATAACTAAATCTTTAAAAAAATACGGATGAATATTGTTTTTCATTAGGTATCAAATTACGTCTAAATGGTGAATTTAAGCATATAAAGTTATTTAGCCAGAGAAACCTGTCTTGTACCATATAAGATAAGGTTATTACAGTTGTGAATTACTTTGGACCAGTGAGCTACAACACTTGAAATGTGGTAACCTTGTTTCAACCATTTTTGTTTGGTTGGTTGGTTTTTGGAGCGCGTGGAACCTGTAGTAGGCATCTGGATTTCGGAGCGGTCTGGCTATCCAATATCACAAAATATTCCCCGCACTTTAACCTGTGAGGCCGTTATAAGAGTAGCCGTCAATCTCTTAACGTGGATGGCAGGTAGTAGGATTCTGCTTACTTTTCTCAAGTCACATATAGGCCATAAATACAAAATACAAATAGTTTAAATGGCGTGGCTACTCATGTAAATTGCCAGGCATGTTTGAACAAGCTACATAACTATTGTTCTATAGTTTGAATGGCGATGTTTTAGGCAAGTTTCAACTTAATTCTAAAATCGTATCAAAGAAAGGTCAGTATATTGGTTTAAAACAGTTTTTCTCAACCGGGTTGCCGCGAGATTTTGAAAATAATGATAAACTGATACACCATATATTTGTTCTTTTGTACATCATTCCATCCGGGACATATCGGGGAGTATCTCTTTGACTTCCCCTTGGAAACACTTGGTATAATAATTTTTAATCAGTTTACCAAATCCATTCAGAATATTTCTTACAATATCTCTTTCCACCCGTCTCTCTGTGTAAAAAATCCAACCAGCAACAATGACTCTTTCCACCCGTCTCTCTGTGTAAAAAATCCAACCACCAATAATGTATCTTTCCACCCGTCTCTGTGTGTAAAACATCCAACCAGCAACAATGTCTCTTTCCACCCGTCTCTCTGTGTAAAAAATCCAACCAGCAACAATGACTCTTTCCACCCGTCTCTCTGTGTAAAAAATCCAACCACCAATAATGACTCTTTCCACCCGTCTCTCTGTGTAAAAAATCCAACCAGCAACAATGTCTCTTTCCCCCCGTCTCTCTATGTAAATTAAAACATATAACAATATTGGTTGGCTATACTTACGCTGAAAAACATACACGTAAAGTTTTGGACTTCGCGACAAGTTTCCTTAGCGTTGTGTCTAAATTGTCTTTATCAACTATTTTTTGTTTTGTAGTTACAAAGTATGAGATAGTCAGTGTTTTTAACTCCAATTATCTTCTTACGTTAAATGTTGTTGTTTTTTTTTAATGTATTAATAGGATAGTGCCAGTATTTGTGGAATTTTCCAGCATGCAGCATATGTGATTAAGTTTCACGTGCGTCTTCCTTTATCTTGCCTTTATAAATAAACCTACTCCACAATGTATGATAATAGCCCCAAAATTATTTCTCTCTATAGAATTGTACGCAGCGAATAAATTTTGTATCTCTCTCTCTTTCGGAAACTTTCCAGATCGTTGCGATAATAATTGTCGTATTGCGTGACCTTCGAGAATTTTGAAAGCAAATATCACTCGTAATGCTTTTCTTGTTATGTTCACCAGATACTTCAGTGTAGAATGTTTCCCATTCGTAACTTCCTACTGTGTTGCCCAATAAGGTTTGAATAAGGCTTAATAATGAGTCGTCTATGGGCCTTCAAGGAAGTAAATAAACAAATTTAAGAAGCTAAGCAACAGTGGTCGTATGTATGTAAATTAAATAGAGTAACATTTTTCCATCACTTGTATTAAGGAATATGTTCATAACATATTTAAGATGGAATGAGCATATTAGCATAGTTTAAACAGGACGCTAAAAGTTTATTGTAGAACATTTCATAAACACGTGCTTATATCGCTCTAAGAAACCGTGAAACACTACCATTTTCTGTTATTATGACATTTGCAGCCTGTCGTGGACGATACAACTGAATGGCTATTTATTTGGAGCCTCTAGTAATTTCCACACTAATGTGGATAATGTTTAAGCACACCTCTCATAAAAAATGTCAGTTTAGTTATTTCAGCTTCGCAGACATTTACAAATGGTTTGGACTGTAATTTCCTCGTGCAAACCTCGAAATAATCAATAAAATGTAATGTGTGATTAGTAGAGTCCATGTAACTAAAATATTACTTAATATGTTACTGACGGTTAGTAGAGTCCATGTAACTAAAATATTATTAATCTGTTACTGACGGTTAGTAGAGTCCATGTAACTAAAATATTACTTAATCTGTTACTGACGGTTAGTAGAGTCCATGTAACTAAAATATTACTTAATCTGTTACTGACGGTTAGTAGAGTCCAGATAACTAAAATATTTATTAATCTGTTACTGACGGTTAGTAGAGTCCACGTAACTAAAATATTACTTAATCTGTTACTGACGGTTAGT
>NW_013670587.1:72413-79763 GCF_000517525.1 Limulus polyphemus | reverse complement strand
TACAAGCTGTAACATCTTTGTTTTAATTGCTTAGAGAACATTAAATTTCTTTCAATGTTTCAAGTCGTTTTTAACAATCTTTTCTTGTTCAATTGCTCAGGTAAGTCAAGCCGTAAAGGATCACGAGGACTATCTGCGCTAGCCGTCCCCAATTTAGCAGTGAAAGACTAGAGGGACGGACAAGCTAATCATCACCACCCACCGTCAACTCTTTTACCAACGAATTGACCGTCACATTATAGCTGCAAGGGCGAGCAGGTTTGGTGGGGCGGAGATTCGAGCGCCCTAACTACTTGGCCATGCCGAGTAATTTGTATCTAAACTATTTCGTGCACTGTATACATTTTCTTGACAAATTTAATATGCATATTGACTAAAGTGTCCGAAAATAAGGAGGGTTCCTAATAACTGGAATTTGTAAAAATAGTAATAATACTTCACTTTATCGAAAATAAGGAGGGTTCCTAATAACTGGAATTTGTAAAAATAGTAATAATACTTCACTTTATATTTGAACATATTGTCCTTAATGTACAAAATCACATCATTTGTTTTAGAACATGCAAGGCCCGGCATGGCCAGGTGGTTAGGGCACTCGACTCGCAATCTGAAGGTCGCGGGTTCGAACC
The DNA here is from genome assembly GCF_000517525.1 of Limulus polyphemus. Lineage (NCBI taxonomy): Eukaryota > Metazoa > Arthropoda > Merostomata > Xiphosura > Limulidae > Limulus > Limulus polyphemus. Next base: position 79,134 of record NW_013670587.1, on the reverse strand, counting down.
CCCGTCACATGGTGACGATCAGTTCGTTGGTAAAAGAGTAGCCCAAGAGTTGGCGGTGGGTGGTGATGACTAGCTGCCTTCCCTCTAGTCTTACACTGCTAAATTAAGGACGGTTAGCGCAGATAGCCCTCGTGTAGCTTTGCGAGAAATTCAAAACAAACAAACATAAGATCCTGGTTTGAATTTTAGCAGAATAACGATCCAAAACATTTCAGAATAAGGGGAAACAGAAAGAGTTTGGTATACAATATTTTGACATAGCCAGCCTAGTGTCTCGAGTTGAAAAGTAAAGATCAAATAAAATTCACGGCAACTGTGAAAGATTATACAACAAAACGTAAAGGAAATGACGTTTGTAAGTAAGGAAATGACGTTAGTAAGTCTACAGAAGGTAGAAGCATCCACGCCTGATGTCATGTGCTCAAGGATGAAAGTTCAGATCAGTTAATTTTTTTTCTATTACGTAAACAACATTTCAATATTAGTAGTAAGCCTATTATATGTTTCTCACTGTACTCTTCATTTAGTTTCTTGGAGATTTTCAAGAATTAGAAGAGTGTGTAATAATTCAAGCCGTCTTCAGCCATTATTAGTGTGTAATAATAGTATTCCAACCATACAGGCAGGCTAGGATACAACATACGTAGTTGTGGTCGAAACACTATTTATAGTGGCCATTTTATACAACAAAAACAACTGTTATGGTGTGTACAACTTTTACAATCTGGCGAAGCATGATTATAATTAATTGTATATGTCATAAAACATTAGAACTAGGCTTATTATATATTTAACTCTGCTTTCTTTAGCTAATTCCTTAGAGATTTTCAAGTATTATAAAAGTGTATGATAATAGTATTCCGTGGTAGGTTAGTTGGCTAAAGTGTCTGACCGATTAGCAGAGTCACGGATTTGTGGGTTCACAGGTTGTTGTTTTAAGCTTTTCAGACAGAGAGAAGAAACCACTCAAGGAAGACTAACGTTTTACTTAACGAAATACATGAGTTTGTACTCCAAAGAAATTTATAGCATTTTGTAAACGGAAGCTGGTTGTTAAATGTTATGCTTCCATTTTAACATGTTAAAAAAAAGGGACTGGTAATGTAATGGCCACAGCCTGACTTGTACATTTAGTAACCGCATACATTTTAATGATACCCTGCATTGTCGCGTAGCAAACATACAGAATAATACTTACACAATTAATAACAATAATTATAATCTTGCAACATATGAGACATTTATAGCAGCCACATGTCCGAGGTCACGCTATCGCATGTTCTTGTTTGTTTATTTTTGAATTTCGCGCAAAGGGAAGGCAGCTAGTCATCACCACCCACCGCCAACTCTTGGGCTACTCTTTTACCAACAAATAGTGGGATTGACCGTCACATTATAACGCTCTCACGGCTGAAAGGGCGAGCATGTTTTGGTGGAACGGGGAGGATTTTATGATGCTGTTCCTTTTTTTTTCCATAATAATATCAGTTTTGAGAATATATTCAACTCCTGCAGAAAGAAAACGTCGCCTAATTGTTGATAAAGGACAAACAAACATTAAATTCCACACGGTATATTTAATGTTTAAAACTATTATGAATAAGGAGACGAGAGAAGACTTATCTACATAGAACGGTAGATAAAGAACAATGGGTGAAATATTTATAACGGAAATTGTTAGTACTTGTATTTTGCTTTTGACGATTGGTAACAGTATTTTTTTTCACACAAATTAAGCTAGCAGTTTCTTTTATAGCAAAGCCACATTGGGCTATCTGCTATGTCCACTGCGAAGCATCGAACCCCAGAATTTAGCTTTGTAAAATCCAAAACTTATCGCTGTTCAATCGAAAAACAGAGCGAGCAATTGGAGAGTTGCATGTGTTACTCCTGTTTTAAATGAAATGATAGCATTTTCTCTAGAAAGTAAAGACCGGTTAGTATTGCTCCTGTAGTGGGAACATTTATAAATAATCCAATAAAAGAAGCTATACAAAATCAGTTATTGAAATATCACATCATAAACGAAAACCAACATGGATTCACTAAAAGGAAACGTTGACTAATCTCTTATCTTTTTTTCGAGAATGTTACTTATTACCCGGAAAGAAAATAGATTTTCAAAAGCTTTTGACGAGGTATCGTACAAAGCATTATCTACGAAAATCACATCGATATGGGTTGGGAAAAGACTAATTTATTTGATTATAAGGTGGTTGGATGGAAGAAATCAAAGGATATTATTAACTGTGTCCTTGTTACTATTAAAGTATCTCAGGCATCACTGACTGAGCCTTTGCTCCTTCTCATTTACATTCATGATAACGATAGGAGCCTAATTAGTAATTAAGTAAACTTTGCTAATGAAATTAAACTACTGGATATTTCTATCCGGATGGAGGATATTACAGAATGACTTGAACCAATTGTTAAATTGGACAAATAGTCGTCAAATGTTCTTTAATTATAGTAAGTGCATATTGGTTATCACGACTTGTAGAACAAGTTTAATATAGCTCGTAACTAGCCCAATAGCATTACTCAAGAAAATGATCTTGACCTAATTGTGAATGAGTCAATCAAGCTATCGAAGGATAATTCCATTGCTAGTAATATAGCCAATAATATTTTAAGTTGTATTTATATACATATTGATTACAAGTCAAATGAAGTAATTATCTCTCTATACAAATCACTAGTTAGGCCTCACTTGAAATACTGTTTACAGTTTGATCTCCTTATGTAAAAAAAAAAGCTGTTTGTTTATAGTTAAACACAAAGCAACACAATGAGCTATCTGTGCTCTGCCACCACGGGTATCGAAACCCGGATTCTAGCGTTGTACGTCCGCAGACATACCGCTGTGCCACTGGGGGGCTGTAAAAAAAGGATATTGACTTATTGGAAAGGGTTCAGAGGAGAACTACTAGGATGATACCGGAAATTGAAAGGTTATCTTATACGGATAGGTTAATATCTCTTAACTTTAGATTTTATTGAAGTTTAAAAGATTATCCGTGAGATCGATAGGATAAAAGCTCCTGATCTCTTTATGCTATATTGTGTAGATAATATCACGTGAAGATACAAGTTTAAGATTTGGAAAGACAGGTTATACTCCAGTTAAGACAGATTTATTTTGTATCAGAATGATTACTTATGAAATGGTAGAAGTAGAGCCCAATACTTTCAAAAGTTTAAGAAGGAAATCGATCATTTCCTGAAAAGTAAAGAGAAGGTTTAAATCCTTGTTTTCCTAAGGGTACGGCAACCTTTAAGTACCAGCTGGTCCCTTGTGTTCGTGGATTACGTTCTTTTATGAGATTATTTAGAGTGCATTATTTAACTTAGCATAGAAACTTGCTAATCAATTATTGTTTTAATTTGTCTTTTCTCCTTTTGAATTGTTTGTGTACAAGATTGGTCAACCCTAAATCATATTTGTCTTTTGTTGCGGAAAAACATTGTGCGAAAAACAGTTTACTTGACAAACTCAGTTGATCAAAAGAAAAGCAAACCTAAATAGATGTGTTCATAAATATGGAATTACGTACAAAAATGTAAAAACATTTTAAAGTAACATCAACAGATACAAGATAACGGTGACTGTTTTATAAAAGTTTCACAATTTCTACCAGTTTGTAATTAGTAAGTTGTAGGTAATATTCTGCATGAACGTCAACTTTTTATTTCAGATACATCAGAGCACTACCATTATTTTTAGTCTTTTATAACAAGTTCAAAAACTATTAAACATTTATTACAGACTGAAGTTGATAACTACAAAATAAATTATAGCTAAAATTTGGAAGACAGGTTCTAAGAATAAAATTCCTTAAAAACAAGAGGTAGGTTATAAGGAACGAGACTCCACATAAGTAACGTTTGCAACAAAAAAAGTAGGCTTGGGACTAAAGTCAAACGACGTCCGGTTTCAGGATTTGAGGTTATATTATCTCATAGGTGAAAGACGTTATACAGGTACTTAGTAAATAACAACTCCTATCTATTATTTGACTGTAAAATGCTAGTCCAGAAATATTATAGCCGATATCATTGTAGTAAGAAAATATTAGGAAAATTATGTTATTCTCACTCGAACAGGTGAACTTTAATAGTAGCTTACTAATAAACAGAAATGGAATCTATAATAGCTATCGAATATGCAAATTCGTAATTTTTTGTTTATTTGTTATGAATTTCACGCAAAGCTACACTAGGGCTATCTGCGCTAACCGTCCCTAATTTAGCAGTGTAAGAATAGAGGGAATGCAGCTAGTCTTCACCACCCACCGCCAACTCTTGAGCTACTCTTTTTACCAACGAATAGTGGGATTGGCCGTCACATTATAACGGCTAAAAGGATGAGCATGTTTGGTAGGACGGGGATTCGAACCCGCGACTCGAAAATTGGGAGTCGAGCGCCCTAACCACCTGGCCATGCCGGGTCATTTTGTTTATGAAACTAACTTACGTTGGTTTATTAAGCAGTTCAGCCAGGCTTCTGTGAGTAAGCTAACTGATATCATATATGGCTTGTTAATTAAGTACAACATGAAACTTAACCACTCGAACAAATACTGCAATACACTGAATAGATGAGAATTAAATATCCTTATGGAAGTGTTTATAAAACAAAGTTATCTTGCGCTTGTATATTTATGTTTTGAAATTACATTTTTTCTGGTTATCATCTTAAAAGATAATTTTAAGAAGTTGATACACACGTGACTTTTTTTTTTCTTATTTTGCTCATGTCTGTTGGAATGTTTGTTCAACCTTATTTTCTTCGACACAGACAAAACCAGTACTACGCTTGTCTACCGGAGGGTGTTCACTTGTAAGACAATAAAATGATCATATTTAACATTACATTTGTAGCTAATATATTTACTTGATCTCATATTTTCTGGAAGAAATTCTTTTACCTCCATTTACATGTTAATGGACCTTAATTTCCGAAATTTGCTGAGATTTAATGAAGTTAATAAATTAAGTGTATAATTAAACACCAATAACTCATCTTTATAGCCTCGTTCTCTCCAGCAATTAAACTTTTTGTGTTGATAGTTACAGACACGTCTAACTACGCATTTAAATGTTCTCGATATTGGATTTCCGTGACGAAAGCCTTCGGTATTTCTTCATGGGTCTTTTCATAATGTTTCTCAGTGGCTCAGCGGCAATTCTGAAGGCTTATGAGGTTTTGATACCTGTGGAGGGCACAGCATAGTCAACTTATTGTGCAGCCTTGTGCTCAACAACAAACAAACAAACTAAACGTTTAATAACAGAAGTACGAAGGAACAATCTTATTATATTTAAGTAAAAATCATAAATAATATTCAACGTTAAACTGGTACACAATTAAAACATTTTATTTAGGCCTATCTATTGTCATCCTCTTATATCCTATAGGCCAACAATGTTAGATTACAACCAATACACAGTAATGTCGTCGAGGATGTGGGTAAACAAACAACAGTTCTTGACAAAATTCTTGTGTGTCCTTCAGTTGCAAACATTGCATTAAGAACATCAGTTAAATGTAAGTGTTGTCCACGTAACCGTCCTTGAGAGTTAGGTCTACATGCAAGATGAGGAAGGACTGTCCATTCAAATTTCTCAATTGAAATCACTATACAACTGACCAAATCAAGTTGTTCAAAACCAGATCAAGTTTTACAATTATGTTGCGCACTATCTATCGTGAAAACAATTAACGTATGATGCTCTTAGCAGCGAACGAATATCTATTCTAATTGGTATAACATAAACAAAAAGTAGTTTCATAAAATTTGGAATGTAAAACACTAAAACCTTGTGTCATGCGCAGTAAAGGGTACCCGGGCCGATAGGGTTAACAAGTCCCCCGGTGGGACAGCGGTAAGTCTTCGGATTTACAACGCTAAAATCAGGGGTTCGATTCCCCTCGCTGGACACAGTAGACAGCCCGATGTAGCTTTACTATAACAACACACACCTATTAACAAAATCGTTCTTCAGCCAACTTTGTTTGCATCAAGCTTGAGAATATCAAAATCCTATTTCGTTCTGTAAACGTTTTGTATTTTTCCGAACTTCGTGTCGAACAAAGTTTTCTCCTTTCCTTTAGCTTTTAAACGCTTAGTTCAAGTCGTGTTAGAGCGTTTTGTATTTCACCTGAAACGTTCAGTGTTTGTGTCAATACAAAGGAACGGGCTGAGCGCGGCTCGGTGATTAGCATGCCGGACGTCCCCCGGTTGGACAGCTGTAACTCTACGGAATTGCAACGCTAAAATCCAAAGTTCGATTTCCCGCGGTGGACACAGCGGATAGCCCAATGTGACTTTCCTATAAAACAAACACTCATGCGCATGCCACACTACGGAGTTCGGTTTCCATGACTCGCGCTCCACACATTGGAACCGTGGGTGAGTTATAACAGTAACAGTCACATGCTACTATTTGGCCTAAAAGTAGTAGCCTAAGAGTTGGCGATGGACGGTTTTAAACAGCTGCCTTTCCTCTAATACATCACTTGAAAATTAGGGACTGCTAGCGTGTATAATATTTTTGTAACTTTAGACGAAACCCAACAAAACAAACAAATTAACACCGAAAATACCCTAACCGCAAGGATACCAAATTGATGAAGAAGTCACTTCAATCACTATAGCTTTCTGTTTTATGACTTTGCATATAAGTAGTAAAGCGGTATATTAAATTTTGTAAATTAAAG
>NW_013670587.1:64695-71475 GCF_000517525.1 Limulus polyphemus | reverse complement strand
GAGATAAAAAAAATGTAATTTTGTTTGTTTGTTATGGATTTTGCGCAAAGCTACACGAGGGCTATCTGCGCTAGTCGTCCCTAATTTAGCAGTGTAACACTAGAAAGAAGGCAGCTAGTCATCACCACCCACCGCCAATTCTTAGGCTACTCTTTTACCAACGAACAGTGGGATTGACCGTCACATTATAACGCCCCCACGGCTGAAAGTACGAGCATGTTCGGTGTGACGAGAATTCGAATCCGCGACCCGCAGATTACGAGTTGAGCACCCTAACCACCTCGCCGTGCCGGGCCAAAAACTGTAGTTACATAATTATTCATGAAAAAAGTATTAAGATTTTCAAATGTTTCTGCGACCCCCAATAATATTTACGCGATCCCCCGAGGGGTCGCGACCCCTAGTTTGAGAAGTCCCTGGACTAGAGGGAAGGCAGCTATTCAACACCACCCACCTCCAACTCTTGTACTACTCTTTTACCAACGAATAGTGAAATTGGCCCTCACGTTATAACGCCCCTACGTATACCATCCTAAACTAAGGATTTAGACATATAATTCTGTTTAACAAGCTGAAAGAACAAACTTTCACAGCGTATGTTTAATACCCTGGTATGTTTAATATTCAAGTCTTTACTGGCAAACCTTCTGGTTGGGAACTGAAATGTTTCACGGGCAATTTACCCAACATACCAACTACATTGAGAGTGTAAATCATATCGATCTACATTCCTATGCGTTATAAGACAAGCTAAAATACCTTAGCATTAATTTTATTGCACAAGCTCAGGAGCCATTTAATAGAGGCTGATAGAATAATAGCAACATATCTGTGACGACAGAACGTAGTTAGATTAACGAGGTAACATGACTTTCTCTTTTGAACTAAGCTACTTGATCCAGTTAACACCATTACAAAAATTCTTATACAGTCTCTCTTTTGAACTAAGCTACTTGATCCAGTTAACACCATTACAAAAATTCTTATACAGTCTCTCTTTTGAACTAAGCTACTTGATCCAATTAACACCAATATAAAGATTATTATGCAGTCACTCGTCTGAAATAAGCTACTTGATCAAATTTACAAAACTAGAATGAATCTTGAGCAGTTTGATTTTTTGAGATTCTTTTCGTGTGTAAGCACGTATTTTTAACCTGATTCAGAGAGTTTTATTGTGTGAGTGTTTATATATTTAATATGAAGTCCAAACTGATCCAGTTTTAAAATATTTTACACGTTGCTGTCAAAGCGACATGAAAGTGAATCTTTCACCTAACTTTAAGCAAACTCTTGTTTATCATTTTAAATAAGAATAAACTACTCCTGCTAAAAGCTCACTCAAACTTTCCGAAATATAGAATCAGTTTTCGAGTTGTAGAGCAGTTTCATGTTTCTAGAATAATATCTTCGGTTAAGAATGCGTTTCACAATGACAAAAAAAAATTCCAAAATCATAATAACATTTTTATCGTTTTAAATGGATGTGCGCAGAAAACTGAATTAGGCCAAAGTGTCAAATTTAATTAAATTAACAATAATATGCAAAACTTTAGACGTCACACATTTTCTGTGTTGAAATATTAAATAGAAATAGAAAGCAATAGATATTCCAAGAGTACACTTGTTATTTTAACAGACATATCTGAAGTGTTCATTATTGTTACTGATAACACTTTAATTATCAAGTTTTTGTTATGCGTTGAAGTTTCAGTTAACTACTTATACGCCAAAGTTGGCACACTGTTATTATATATATAACATTGGATATTCATATCTACTTTTATACAACTTCGAGTTTTAATTGTATAATCACTCTAGTGTACAATAATACAGAACTTAGAATATGTTCACTTTGTCCCCCATAACAGTAACGTCACTGTTTTTACTTATGGCATTACCTTATCGCTATGTAACTATCCTTCTTCTGATTTTCTTATTAGACATCATAGAAGCAATTCCTGATGATGTATAGTCTAATATAAGAACCACAAGACTATCACAGATGTAAGTAAATCAACCAGCACATTGTTTTATTGTTGTTGTTTGGAGTACTTAAGCAAATAGCACATTTTATCAAAAAGTAACTGCTAGTGGCTTAGTTTCTCTGGTCTAAGAATTAACTGCTGCTCTTAGAACACCCAATACCTGTAGGGAATTTGGGAATGTGTGCTTGGCTGAGTAAATTATTCTTCACTTAAATCATATTTTAGGAAGTGTTTTGAGTAACGTCTTTGCAGTTTTATGTGTTATTTTGTAATATAGAATTCAGTTAGAATTATTCCAATAGTTACATCTACCATTTTTAGTTTTCCAGCGAACGTTGGGCCGGGTGTGGCATATGGCAAGTGTGTGAATCCGAGGATCCATGTTGCCGAAAAATTGCGCTAAGCACTTTGGGACCGTGGATGCGTTACAAGAGTAATGGTTAAATCTCATTATTTGGTTAGACAAAAGTAACCCAAGAGTTGACGATTCATTCTGCTGGTTAGCTCGCGTCTATAGGGTCAAAATGGCGGAAGGCTAGCGCAGATAACCCTTGTGTAGATTAGCACAAATAGATTAGTGAGTGTTTTAACCCTACAATTAACGACCTTTTTTTTATATATCATTCACTAAGGGTGCAAGCCACACATTGCATTATATTGAGTAATTTTATGTTTTCACCTGTTACACCCAGCACCCAGATTGGAGAATTAGCTAATTAATTGGGTGAAATTGCTCATTTTGTATGTAAAATACAGAGGGGATCCCCCATTAGTAATTAGTCGAATTAATTGCAATACTGATGGTATTTTAGTTTGATTTATTTAGATGACTCTTATGTGTCCCTTAGTGGGACAGCGGTAAGTCTACGGACTTACAACGCTAAAATCTGGGGTTAGATTCCCCTCAGTGGCCATAGCAGAAATCATCTCAATGTGGCTCAAATAAACAAAGACTCTTACGTTATTAGTGATCCTGTAACCAACATAGACCCAAAACTAGTTTGGTGCATAACTAATTTGCAAAAATATATTTTAAAATCTAATAAGATCCATAGATGTAAGCTATAGTCTGGGGATTGTTATTTTAGTAACATCATAAAACAGAATATCTACAAGCATTTATGTAGGCCTAAACTTATGGCTGCGTGCATTATGTTCAGTTGTCTAGTAGAATATTTAAGTCGTAATCTGCGAAACATTACATTTAATATTTGTTACTTGTGGAATTAAATTAACTCAGAAAATATTTGTTACAATAGTCTTGCTACTTTCCTGCCAACATATTGGCGCGCAGCAGACGACGTAGAAATAATTCAAACACCTTTTATAAGGCTTGCACCCGTATCATAAGACTTATTAGGACAGGACAGTAAACTTAACCACTCTAGGTAAGCAATTCACGTCCAAGATTTCTTTCATACTTCAGTTTATTAAACAGTAGTGATACTTATTTGCTACTTAATTAGTTAGCTCAGAAATCCTGAAAAATCAAAGGAGGAAGACATTTTTTAAACAAATTGGGGACATTTGTTTTTCAAGGTAGGGCCAGTATTAGAAGGGTGGCCAGAGGGGCTGAGCCCCCTAAAATGCCGTTCGACCCTAAGCTAATTCTCTCCACTAATCTAATTTAGATTTTTATTTTCGATTTGGTTCCTTGATATCTCCCCCTTTAGTTAAGAAACGCTGGAGTAGGAAGTATTTTCATGAACCATGATAGAGGTTCATAATGGGGTTTGCCCAGGAATTTCACAAAAATTCTAATAGAACATAAGGGAAAAAGCCATCTTAAAAAGCAAACTTTTTCTTGAAACAACACTCAAAACCTTCTATCTCAATGGCTACAATTGCTAAAATATTTATAATTGCAAAAAAAGTTGATTTTCCGTTTATTAGACAAAATTCAAAATTCATCCATTTGCTATTCATATTATTATTATTATACATAGTATTCATGTTTCACAAGCCTACAGAAAAAACAGCTGTGAATATTTTATTCAAACCTGTGCAAACCTACTAAAAAAACTCCTGTGCAGGTCATACGACTATTTTTATGTTGATTTTTGAAGGATAGATTTTTATCAGTTTTTTTATTCATTAGTACTGGCCAAATTTCTCTCCGACGCCATTCAAGCACCAAAGTCTACAAAAAAAACGGCTAGGTATACTGTGCCAAAATCTATGCACAACTACTAAACAAACTCTTGTGAAGGTTGTAGTACTATTTTTAGTTGATTCTTGAAAGTCGATATTTCCACCCTCTAAAATTTTCTAAGTTCTTCTTCGCTACCAGCATAAGCTCCATTCAAGCATTTCAGAAATGTAAAAGCCATTCATGCACCATTATATTAGTCGGAAATGTGCCATTTTATACTAGTCAGAAATGCTTCGTTTTATTAGAGTAAACAATGTTTACATTTATAACAGTCTCCAGCCATATTATTATTGATTATAGTTTTACAAGCCACTACAGAAAAAAACAGTTAAGAATATTTTACTGAAGCCTGGACAAAAGTAATGAATACAGTATTGAGTATGTTATAGGGTAGTTGTAAAATTAATTCAAGCGCCTTCGTTTTTTTCGCCCTGAAGAATTTCCCTAAGTCCTTCACTTTTCGCCATTGAAAAAATCCAATGTTTTACTAATGCGCATTAATTGGAAACTGCTACATTGAGGATTCATTATTTCTCGAGTTCGCTGTTTTTCTTTGTCTCTACGTGGTTTTCTGTGACTATTTCAGTGAGTTTTTTAACACTAGACGATTACCATAGTAGATCTGTCTACGCTTGTGAGTGGTGATTTATTCTTCTGATTTTCGTACTTCACTTGTTAAACGCGTGTTTACCCGAAACCTCAGGCACAAAACTACCTGGCTCAGTAAATAATGGTTGGGTGGATAAAAAACGCCAAGGCAGCAGTAAACTGTTTAAAAACATGTAACATTCAACTGAATGCATATGCACGTATGTAGCTTAAAATTCTCCATAAATGGACATAAATACTTAAGAATCAAGATAATTAAAAACTGTTAATTTTAAAAGGCGAATAGGGATCGTCAAGAAAGTACAAAAACAAGTTGAATCAAAATGCAAGTATTATATTTTCAAGCCTACAACTAGGGACTCTAAAAGGAAGTAAACAAACTAGGCTGGAAATAGTGTCTACATTATTTTCTCAAGCTACAAATCCCTATTTTGACTACCCTAAAATTGATAAGTACTGTAGATCCGGAGTCAAGATATGGATTTGTAGTTTGAGAAAACCATGTAGATATTATTTCCATCCTAGTTTGTTTACGTTTTTTTAGAGTCCCTAGTTGTAGGCTTGAAAATATAATATTTGCATTTTGATTCAACTTGTTTCTGTACTTTTTTGACGATCCCTATTCTCCTATTAAAATTAACAATTTTTAGCTATCTTGTTGCGATAATACATTTATTGTTTGACATATGAATGCGGGAAAGTATTCTTCATAAATACATTTAGTAAGATTATTAGTTTTAGAACCTGTTATAGATTACATGTATTTGTACATTTAATTTATATTTCTACACTAGATATCTATTTCAGTACTTTCCGTTTCTATAAATGTGCTGACATCGTGCGACTAACATCAGTTGTGTTGATGGCACAGCTTACTGTAATCCAAAAAAATATCTTCAATTATTCACAGCTAGTTGAAGGACTCTCATGGTTTTTTGGTTAGTGTACACCTACTTAATTCATACTTATTTGATGGCTAACTATAAAAAAAAACTAAAATCAAACTTAGAAAAACATTGCAAATATAATGTGTATGTTATTATGAGAGATATGAAAACGTTTAGTATGAAATGTTTAAAGTACACATAACTTTAAAACTTACATCAAGTTCAGATATATATATTATTTTTTGTATAAACTACTAAAGTCAAACAGTGTATGTTATTATGAGAGATATGAAAACGTTTAGTATGAAATGTTTAAAGTCCACATAATTTTAAAAACTTACATCAAGTTCAGATATATATATATATTTTTTGTATAAACTACTAAAGTCAAACAGTGTATGTTATTATGAGAGATATGAAAACGTTTAGTATGAAATGTTTAAAGTCCACATACTTTTAAAAACTTACATCAAGTTCAGATATATATATTATTTTTTGTATAAACTACTAAAGTTAAACAGTTTTTCTGATACATCCCTTTGTTCATGTATAAACCATTGAGATCAAAAACTTAACATTTTTATGACCAACTGGATTCCCAACCTAATTTTTAAAATTTAACAAAGACTGATTTATTTTCAGAGGAAGATGTAATGATGATCTTCGCCAGCAGGTGAACGAATAAACTTGAAATTACCACCAATTATAAAGAAATATTATGATGATACGCATGCATTTGCATTTATTTTAATATTTATTACGAAAAAACTTTTCAAATCTCACATTTCAGTGCTAACAAATGAAATATGAAGCATCAGAATCGTATTGCTGTAGGCTATGTTTTTAATGTAGACGTTTGTATTGTTGTTTGGAAAGAGTGAGGTTTGACGTCACAGGATAAGCGTTAATATAGAGTTACGAATTAATCTGTTACAATAGATTATTGAGTTTCTGATTTAGTGAGTCTGTTAATCAGTTAAAGAGAAATCTGTGCACGATTTAGCCAGTTTGGCTGTTGCTGCTTGCTAGCCAGTTATTTGTTCAGTGCTGTACATTTTGAATTTATGTTAGCTTCGAAGTACGAAAGATATGAAACCAGTGTTACGTCTCCGTTTGTTATTTGATTTTTCTGTAACTTCGTTCC
>NW_013670587.1:62170-63781 GCF_000517525.1 Limulus polyphemus | reverse complement strand
AGTACATGATAGTTCTAGAAACGTTGCGTCACGGTGGTCATGTGACTCGCTGACGCAACACCAGCAAATAAGTAGAATTTCTGCTTAGACTTTGTTTATTTATTAAGTTAGGCTTAATAAATAATAGAATTAGTAAAATTATTAGTTTAAGAACCTGTTATAGATTAAATTCTCTAATAATCACCTGGCCATATCTGACAAGTCAATCGTAGTCCCTTTTGTCTTAACTTCTAGGCCACTTTAAATTTCTAAGATTCCTATTACTAAGCCTAAAAGACATTCATAATTCCAAAACACAGGCTTAGTGTTAGCTAGATAAAGCTGTGAAACTTAAAAGAACTCGCCCAACAGTAGAAATCGTTGCAACAAAATTTAGACTAAACTGGTTCATAATCCCGTGTAACTTTTGTTTATTTATCGAATTGGACACTTGTTCAGGAAAAATAGGACTGGGATGTATACTTTCCAGCTATATTCAGCACTTGAGTTCGCTTAGTTTTATAGAGTTTTCTATATTGCAACATGAGCCACGTTAGAAGACTGTTTAAATATTTCAAAGCAAATGCGCTAGTAATATCACATAAACAACACACACAAGATAAAACTTGTAGCTGAATATTCTACACAATATTTTCTAACTATTCAATGAATGTCGCATCCATAAGTACACATTGACACTGGCATAATCTTATTTATTTGTCAGAATAGCGAAGATTGAAAAGTCGTTTACCCCCCAAGGATGGAAAATGGAACGATAATATGCATTTTGATAAAGTTACGGTATTTACGAAATATTTTGTCTTGTTATATATGTCTGGGAAAATGTAATATGCAACGCCTGGAGAGCACCTTTATCCAGACGCGAGTGGCATTTTTATTTCTCTTCTGCTACGTAACACTATCTATTTGATATACATACGTGTAGTATAAACTAAACTTAGATCAAAGTAATAATTCCATACACAAGTTAGATTAATACATAAATACTGAGTTGTGAAGGAGGTGTTACTTTTATTTATAACATTATTGTGTTCAATCATTATATTTCATTTTGTATCACGTCATACGAAGCATTTATTTTTCACCTTGGGGTTGTTTTGATAACCACGAATACAATCAATAAGCGAAATGAGAAATATCAAGTCATGGCTCTTTCTCAGTCCAGTTGGTGTGCAAGAAACTATGAACAAAGAAATAGATGTCATGAAGAGCACTTCACTGAACAAATATATTAGATAAGAAAAGGTGTATACTTTACTCGCCCCAGGGGAAAAACAAACCACTTAGGCCTTCCGATAACTCACCATGGAAGCTTCGAGATTGTCTAAAGTATTCTAGAACATTTGTCTTATGACCTTGTTAGGTGTTAAAGTAAAAACCTCTATTTTAGATTCAGTTTGAGGAAGTTGTTCAGTGTTAAAGTAAAACCTCTATTTTAGATTCAGTTTGAGAAAGTTGTTCAGTGTTAAAGTAAAACCTCTATTTTAGATTCAGTTTGAGGAAGTTGTTCAGTGTTAAAGTAAAACCTCTATTTTAGATTCAGTTTGAGGAAGTTGTTCAGTGTTAAAGTAAAACCTCTATTTTAGATTCAGTTTGAGGAAGTTGTTCAGT
>NW_013670587.1:49336-61190 GCF_000517525.1 Limulus polyphemus | reverse complement strand
CCACTGGGGGGCAAAGATAAGTTAACTAAGTTCTTCTTTCTACGCCTTTCCTTCTAAATACATACATTACAAAAAGAGTATTTTTGAAAAGCGATTTTGGACAGTTTGTATTCGATTAAGTACGGCTTTGATGGTTTAGTTTAAAACTTGAAGATCCAACCCAAAAATAAGTATACATTATCCATTCAAAGAAATGTACTCTCTCTTATTATTTTATATTTGTTTGACGAGGAAGAAAGTACGTGTTGTTGTGAGCTTAAGTGATATGTACAGGAAAATGTTATTTACAATATGAGAATAAAAATAAAAAACATGAACATGATCATCATTTTACTTCTTAAAAAATATTGCCTTTTCTTACTGGATTTACTGCTCAGAAGACGTAGTTAATTGTTATGAAAGAGTCAACGTCACCACCAGCTGTCGTTCACGTCAAAAAAAAAATGGTTACGTATTTTAATGGGGAGTGCAACGATCCGTGTTCCTTTTATACGGTTCGTTTGCCAGATGGTATGTGATCGTAAAAATAACAACAGTTTTTTTTCTTTGTCTTGGTGCTCGTTGATGGGCACATTCCAAACAACTGTATTTTTAATCAATTTAATTGTCTTTGTATGCTAATGATACATGTAAATCTTTCTTGGATGATATAATACATTTAAAACCCGGTAAGCTTGAGCTGACATTCAGGGTTCGATTCCTGCGGTGAGCGTAGCGCAGTTACTCCATTGTGCAACTTTGGGCTCACAAGAACAAACGACAACATTAAAAAAACCAAATTAAATAAAGAAGTTACAAATTCTTATCAGTTTTTCAATGAAGCTAAAGAAATTAATTTAAAACATCAACACAAAAAATAGAAGTTGAGCATATAATTATCATTACTTTAATCAATGTTTTCTAAGAGAACTTAACAAACTTGATAAGATATTACAAAAGCTATTACGTTTGAGAATTTTATTATGTGTATTTAGTCGTAATTACGAGAGTGCTTACAGATGTTTGTTGTTGTTGTTTATTAAAAACTTTACTATTACTTAATAAAGACACATCATGATACTGTTGGATCTGACAATTTGTTATCATAATTTAATGTAGATTACGTCATCATAATAAACAATACTGTTCTTAGACAATGATGAACGATATTCCTAAGGTCAATCGTAGTCCCCTTTGTCTTAACTTCTAGGCCACTTTAAATTTCTAAGATTCCTTTTACTAAGCCTAAAAGACATTCCTAATCCCACTTAGATCCTACCCTTTCCTTACTTTCTTCTGCACACCTAATTTATATTACATCTCATTAGTGTAGAGTCAGCGTGTTGATTTATTGGCGTATTCTTAGGCTCTCATCTTCGCAACTACAAAAGACTCACGATCAGGTATTTGTGAGGACAAATGTAGAGATTCGTTAGAGGTGAAATGAAAGATGCAAGACATGGTGAGAAATTGAAGGAGGAAACTAAAAGAAATCCTTAAAGGTGGTCCAGTGTGAATAATTATTGCGTTGTAGTTCTTAAAAGTAAAGTTAGCAAGTTGAAGAAAATAAAAGTAGAATAAAACAAGATGGGTCTTTATAGAAATAAATCTGAATTAAAAAACAACTAGAAGATTATTGTTGGCGTTACAAATGCCAACTAATGACACGCACAATCAGTGGATATAGAAAGTCATGAAAAATAAAGACGAGACTTCTAAAACAAGACTACGCCCTCTCACTATCGGAAACGAACCTGATTAAAAATCCTAACCTGCTCTCCATACTTGATTAATCACAAAAATGTATGCAGGTATCTCTGCTCTATCTACCAGTTCCAAAAGTAGTACTGTGTACCTACACAGGTTGATGTATTATATCATTTACTGTAAAAAACCTAGTGTTCAAAACAACATAACTATGTTCTGTGAAACACTAGTTTATGTTAGAATGGTTCCAAAGCAATCATTGTGGATTCACAAAACAAAAAACAAATATTTTGACTAATACACGATCTGTGCCTTGAATTCTATATATTATATTTAAGCATAAAACTAACTAACTTAAGTTATTTCATAACATAAGTTAAAAGTTAAAACAATAATACAACAATAGTTTAAAAATTACCCCAGGTGGAGATCATTAGTTCCATCACGTGATATACTTGAAATGTTCAAACCGAAACTCTTCCTAAAATGTGTGATTTCTTAACATAATAATGTATTTGAATAAATACAATTTCGAAATGAAAACCGAATGTCATAAACACAATGTTTGCTGTTCGTTTACAACGCAGTTTTTACAGTGATACAACTATCACATTAAACGATAGATAGCTTCCTTTGAAGATTCTTGCTCGAAATATTAATATTAAGTTTCACAGAGTTTTATTACGTTGTATTAAAACGATTCTGAGTACGCAAATCAGCAAATCACGTGACGGTACGTATCAGAACTATATTTTAACATTCTTTTGCGATTCGTAGTTAGTGTGATACCTCCAAACATTTATCACTTTTCAGAAGGGTATGTAACAGCCCTTTTTGATACAAAATATTTTTACAATCAGATTATAGAGATTTGTTCAAATCCAGTATTTAGAATTTCTAAGACATGGATAATTCTTCCATCTAATGGCATTGGAATATGGGTCAACTTGGGGCACCTGGACCATCCAGAAACAGACCTTCAAAAAAGTTGTATTTCATTCATATTAAAAAAAAACTGCGGTGTCTCGTAACAGGTGAAAATTTACAAAAACAAATGTCGATGGTAAAAGCTGCTCACGTGCCTCAGGCAACAGTACGCAACATAATTAGAAAGGGTCTACGTCTGACAAGTGCGATACAAGTCACGTATACGCAAGTTGTTTCCATGGTATATTCGTTCAACCATCGCATGCCTCAAGCGGCTGGATAATAAAACTGATATTTATGCTATTCTATGTGAAGATATATTGATCAACTCACTGGACACAACATCTATATGTTTCTTTGCTATTGCACTGTTGAAGTGGGTGGTGGGAAACCGTAGTCCTCGTGCATAAAATGGAATGTGGAAGCATACAGGGAAAAGGGTGTGTACTTTGGACATTACACCCTTACGACTGAGCCTATTGCAAAAGAAGCTAAGCCGCGGAGCTGCTGTCAGGATGCATGGTCGTCAGATAGAGCATGACCGGACATTGTGATATGGACCGTAACGACGTAGTGAGGTTTCAAAATCGTTTTAATATAATGTACTCAAATAAGGTAATCCATAAAAGCAATCTACAGAGATCAGAAGTGAAAGTCAACCCTGTAATGAATATAGCTAATTAAACATACGTTCTTACTTATAATTAGTGATTATAGTGCACTGTTTCATCAGTTGAGTACCCTCGCTGTCAACAATATATACAGCCATAACCTCAATAATATCTCACATGGTTCGGCCAGCTTAGGATATTTAGGTTAATCGCACATTAATATACTCAAACAACAATATAGAATAATATTTATTATAAAAATATAGCAACCAAAAATTATCATAAATAAATATTCTAAACATTCTAACCTATAAAGTCAATTAAATTAACGTTAAAGAAAATATAAAAGTATAAGTTACACTAAAACAAAAGCTAATTTTAACAACATAGAATTTCAAGATTCAAAACATGAAGCAATCGAATCTAATCATTGACTAAGTTTCTTTAGATCCAGTTCCTAGTTGAAGTTTTTGCTGGTTATCAATTTGATGTGTTTAATAAAAGTATAAATCTTGAGATGATTTTACGTTACCAATTATTTATCTCTGTTTGGCGTTAATTATTTAAAAATCAACTCAATGAAGTTTAACTAAAAACAAAGTATACGTGTATAAATAGATCACGTTTAACGCACCACATTTTATTGAATTCCGATGTAAAGAAATGATTTAAAAGAAATTCCCTTTTTAAAACCATTACAACCCAAAAATTACACATCCTAGGCTAACCACATTTCACTAGCAGCACACTGAGAATTAGCTCCATTCAGAGCTTTAAACTTGACACAGGATATTTCACGGGTGCTGTCCCACATGTTTTCCAACATTCTTAATCAGCAGATCAAGCCTATCCCAACTGAAGCTACTACAAATATCATCTGTTCTGAACAGTATTTGTTGATCCTTGCAATTTTATTTTCGTTCTCAGATCCTGAGTATTTCATAAGTTATTCCAATAGACATATCTCCCGGGGAGACAACGGTAAGTCTACGGACTTACAACGCTAAAATCTGGGGTTAGATTCCTCGCAGTAAACACGGCAGATAGCCCAATGTGGCTTTGCTCTAAAATAAACGACCAATCAAACCAATAAACTTTCCCTTTGAAGAAACTTCTACAAACAGAACCAGTTGGTGAAATATTAAGGAATTTCCAGACCATTTCTCTTTAAATGAATGACTTTGGTTCTGGGGAAAGTATCTGTAGGAAAGTAATGTTCTCATATGCTAAGTTACGAGAAAATGTGATTTAAATTCACAATATAGTATCGTTTTGAAACGCCTAGGTTTCAAACAACACATGATCTTGAAAGGATTTCTCATCTTCAGAATTAGAATTATAGAAAAATTTACAAATTTTGTAAATATGAAATGTATTGTATTTTATGATAGCTGCATAACACATTATGACATTACACATTATGACATTAAGAATGATTGCTTAAGCCTTGCAAACCCATCGCCAACTCTTGAATATTATTTTCTGACCGAATAATGAAAGATAACTGTTACTTTTATAGCTCATCCACAGCCACAAAGTACAACAACTCTCAGCTTGCTAAGTTACGTTAATTTATCATGAGATTTTACGTTAAATAGGCTTTGGTTGTAATTTTACATATTTGTTTTCATCCAGCAACCTAAAGTTATCTCCAAAAATTATTTCTTAGCTTAAGCCATTTTACGTGTCTACTTTTTCTAATTCTCAAAGCTGAGTATATTTGCCGAAACACTGATAAAAAATCAAAACTTTTTTAATATTAGCATATTGTTTCTCAACATCCACACGCTTAGCTCAAACCACAATATTGTAGTATTACAAATATTTTGTTCGTATAAAAATAGCGCCGTCTATCGGGAGATTTTGAAGTTAAAAATGACGGGAATGTTTGAATTTAATACTTCTGAAGAAAATTCAAGTTTTTCTGATACTGTAGTACCTTCTGATAGTATTAATATGAATCAAAGTCTGCTGTTCACTGAATATATCAAACACCGATGAGTGCTTATATCTTAGTTTTTATATTAACTACAACAGTTGTTATCGAACGTAAAATTTCTACACTCGATGACAACTTAAACCAAGATGACTGATCATTTTTGAAGTCATGGCTGAATTGGATATCGTAATACTAAGTGGTTATATTACCAGGGGGCGCCACTACTGCTTGTTGCTGAAAACATCTATGATAAATACATTTTGAATGCTCATCTTGTACAAAAAAACTTTTAATTTAGAAATTTAAAGAGGATGCAGCAGATGCATTCATAATGAACTATACGTAGTCTGTGTTACCACGAGTAACCTAACCCCGGATTTTAGCATTATAAGTCCGCAAGCTTACCACTGACCTTCCAGGGGAAAGAGAACGTTTCTTTATTTTCTATATTTGTATAACTAGGTATTGGGTGAATCTAAATATAACAAAAAGTCTTATAAAGCGATTTCTGTAACTTTAAGTTTTTATGGCATTTCTTAGGTCGAATCATCACAACTTGAATCACTTGACGTTATAAATGTTCTTTTATTCCTTGAATAGAAGACAAACGAAATAAATATACAATAGTTTGCCATTTTATAGGAATAACATAAGTAAATAAAAAACTGTTGGGAAAATCTTGTTTCAACCATTAGATGGCAGCACAAATCAAAAACAAATTCAAAGATCAAATATGAGTTTATATTTTAAAACGTTACATTGATTCTAGGTATATAAAATTTAGAATATTTATAAAACATTGTTGCATTAAAAAAATTACAAGTAACAGTTTATGATTATTACACTAACTACTCTTTGAAATTAAAGTTGTTTAATGGTAATTACAGTCAGAAAAAAAAACTACCTTTACACTCCAGATAAGTACAATTTATTTCAACCGACGTTTCGCCTTTGCGACTTCTTCAACCATAATACATAATATTTATGTATTATGTAATCTAATGGTTCAAACAAGATCTTTTCCAAACAGTTCTTATATTTTATTATGTAATTTCTAATTATAAATTCGTAAACTACTTTATAACCTGCTTAACCTTATACATACAACGAAGCAAAACGTAGAAAAGTGGTAAAACAAATTAATTGCATTCTGATAAATTTAGCTTTGTTATTGGTATTTTAACGGATTGTGATGACCTTTCAGGATTAATACTAGAAATATTACCTTACAACTCTTCAACAGATCAAATGAAATACTAAATTATGCTGCATGATCAAATATGTGAGGTGTTTATAGCAAAAACGACGAAACCAAAGATAGTTTTGAAAATATATTACATTGGAGCTTAGCTAATGCTTCTTGATAAATTTATTATAGATTAAAAAATAAAGTTTAGCAACGTATGTGAATAAATCATATCAACCTTCTTCGATAGCTAATTAAGCCTAACTGCCATATGTGTCACACCGTGAAAAGTATATTCTGATTACTAATAACGCTGCAAACAACAACTAAAAAAATACTTCGTAATGTTTTGGTCTACCCTTTCCTCTTTTGCTGAAATATAGTTTAAAACACTCAAATAAATCAATCAGTAAAAATAAAATGTACGTGTCTTGGTTCCATCACGTTATTCTGAGAAATTCTATACATCAGAACGGCTAATAATTTCTCCAGGGTTCTCATAATGGCATTCCGTATCGAAATTCTTTCAATAAATTTCACCAACATTCCGATACTTATGGCTCGGAGTGGAAGCAAATGCATTTCATATTGAGGCAATATACATCACCATTATAGTGATATCAAGTTCTAAAAAGTAATACAACAAACCTCGATATAAGCACAATGATGGATTATCCTAAACCTCTAACTCAGTAGCAGTTAAAACAGACAACGTATTGCTCAATTTCCCTCGAAACAGGAATACATATTTTACATCTATGACTTTCTTTATTTGTTTCTTTAGAGCAAAGCCACGTGGGACTAACTGCTGCGTCCACCGCGAGGAATCGAACCCCGGATTTTAGCGTTGTAAGTCCGTCAACTTAGTGCTATCCCATCAGGGGGGAAGTGGCACAGCAGTATGTCTGCGGATTTACAACGCTAGAATTTGGGTTTCGATACCCGTGGTGGGCAGAGCACAGATAGCCCATTGTGTAGCTTTGTGCTTAATAACAAACAAACGCATCAGGGGACTACACCGACGACATTTTTATCATATCTAAGTTTTCGATAGCAACCGTGAATATATCTGTAGAATTAGCTAAGTTATGATAAAAATCAAGATTTATGAGCATTCCCCATTCAGAACATTTAGTTTGTTTGTTTGAAGTTAAGCACAAAACTACACAATGGGCTATCCGTGCTCTGCCCACCATGGGTATCGAAACCCTGTTCCTAGCGTTGTAAGTCCGCAGACATACCGCTGTGCCACTGGGGGGCGAACATTTAGTAACCTATAAACATTCGTGATAGAAACGAAACGGTTTGTTGATATTCATAGAAAAAAATGAAAACTTAACATCTGAAATCAAAAATACTTTTCATTCAAACATACACGGATCGGTAATCCCATCTATTCATAAAATTTGTTACTAAACATAAAATATTTGTTACTCAATATCAGACATTAAATATGACACATGTTTAATAAACCCATTAACTTCTGATCAAAACAAGCTACCTATATAAATCAGAACTTCTATGCTAATTTAATATACCACTCTAACCAGGTGAATGCACATTTATCAAATCAAATCTTATAATAATTCAATTGTATTGTTTTATTAGTCAAGTATCCTCGTTGCTAGAGTTGTTTTCGGCCCTAATTCCAATGATATTTCATGAGGTTCAGTCATCTTAGGAAACTTATGTTGGTCCTAGATATACTTAGCTAATAATATAAATAATGATAATAATAAATACTGTGTAATACAGAATTAATAATACGTAATATATATTAAATATTTTAATCCATTAAAGAAAGAATTGAGAAGCATAGAACGTCTTACTCATAAAACACTAGATTCACCGATTCCAGGGTTATATATTATAGTGTTGAGTGTCATTAACACGACTATTAGCCATGTCAAATAGAGCTAATTATATATAGTTATTTTCACGTTAAGATACCATGAAGAGAAACTTATAGTTTGGTTGATGAGCTGAACATAAAGATTTAGTCATAACGCGTATATTATTCAAA
Source organism: Limulus polyphemus (assembly GCF_000517525.1). Taxonomy (NCBI): domain Eukaryota; kingdom Metazoa; phylum Arthropoda; class Merostomata; order Xiphosura; family Limulidae; genus Limulus; species Limulus polyphemus. The sequence goes on along the minus strand of NW_013670587.1, from coordinate 52,818 downwards.
ATCTTTGCCGGGTTATTTTAAATTAATTGAAATTCACGGGTGTCCGGTAATTATGTGGTAAGTGTGAGGGGCTTATAACGCTAAAATTCGGTGTACCACCGCAAGTATCGAACCCCGACTTTTGGCGTTATAACTTCTTAAACTTAACGCTGAATCGCCGTGATAGAGGAGCATGTAACAGATGAACAGAGAGGAATAAGAAGAGAGAGAGAAAAGTAATCGAAATAATAGAAACAAAGTGTTAAAATGTAGAAGGTTCTCGAAATTTGTATTGTTGTTCAGCGAAAGGAAGTTTAAAGTCATATAATGAGCGCGCCACCTGACAGCTCAAATTTTCTCCAAAATTTTAGAGCAGTTTAAGGAATATAAAACGGGAGTTAGGCTAGATTAGATGAATTATTGAGTTAGTTAGATAGTCAGTGTATTATTAGACAGTGTATAGATTTGTACTTGTGTATGTTACTGTGTAACTTTTTTAGTTCAGTTTTTTCTAAATTTTGAGTTTGTATTTTCGACACAGCAATACATATACGATAAATGCCGTAGTACGAGAAACTGGCAAATTAAATCATTATACTAGGCGCCTATTGCTCGCTATACATTACATTAGGTTAGATTAAAAATTGTGGAGCTTGTAGAACTTATAGTGGAAGAAATAAAACGCTTTCGTTATCATTCATTGGACTGGACTTGGTATTCATTTATTTACCTTATAATTTAAAGCAATATGTCCAACAACAGAAGGTATTATAACAATACATAGCTTCCAGTGATTATCCCAATTTCAATTCAAATTTTACATTTATAAGTACCACTTGTTTGCCGGATTTGATTTACGTGTTTACAGTCGTGTTCAAGACAAAATTCGAGTTTGCCAATATGCGGCTTCTTCCATATTGATCATGTTTTAAAGCATGATTATTCTTTTACGAAAGCAAAACAGTAAGATGGTATTTTTAACACCAACTTTTTTATTAAAGGATCCCTTTAAGGCTGTCCTTCTCTCTAATTAGTTTAGAAGTTTAGGTTTAGGTTTTCTTTAAAATGTGAGATAGTAATAAAGTAAGAAAAACTATACGAACCAAGCTTCCCTACCTACACTTCTAGTTCATAGCACTCACCTGCTTGACATTACTTTTCATGGACCTGTTAGGCCTAATGCAAACAAAATTATCTCGAAATGACATTGCTAAAATTCTCTTGTAAATTTTTTTCCTTATCTCGGCCTGATATTTTTCATATTGCGCCTAAACAAATTCACATTTAATAGTAGTCTCACAAGTATCTATATAATTCTAGCTAAATTTGTATTTGATATTTTAACAGAATTTAAATCGATTTGAAATCTTAAAATTTTCATTAAAACTTTAACTGAGTAAACTCAATTGAAAGCGAGTTTATTGACGATCACAAAATGTTTTGCATTAAAGTTAATTATAAAATTTTTTATTTGTTTGTTGCTAAGGAAAATGGTGAACATTGAGCTATTTGTGCTGTACCCACTACGAAAATCGAATTTCGAAATGTTTCCTTATAGTTCCTTAAACTTACCAGGGAAGATGTCTGAAATTATTATTTATCCAGATCTATTGATGATATGCGCGTTAGATATAGCTTTTGGTGTTGATTGTTAAATTTGGAGTGCTTCCAGTTCATTTTATTGAAAAGCAAGAAAGTGTGATTAAATTCCCAATATTCAAGAGACTATGTAAAAAGAACACGTAAAAAAATTCACAAATTCGTCTTTGCCAACTGACTGAAGAAAATGTGAAAAATATGGTAATTCTTGTTTAAAAACTTCAGATTTTTAGTTTTATAATTTCGAAAACCGCTGTATGGCATCACTACAAGATACGGCTTATTTACATACGACTGAAGGAAAGGATAATTATACTTTTGAATGCTTATAGTCTGTTTCCAATTTCATGTAAATCTTTGTAATTCCCACAGTGCTTTCATTTTATCCTCCTTTCGCTTCAAAAATTGCAAGGTATTAAATGAAACTGTTTATATTAGCAGACATTACGTCTGCAAGCAGTTCAAGTTGAATGAAAAGAAAATATTTACAGCTGAAATAATATTAGAATGTATTCTGCATGAATTGATTAAGTTTTTATGTGGATTCTCAAACACCAAAACTAGTTTGTAGAAGTCGCTTAAGACATTCATACATTTTAATACATATTTAGGGGCGTAAAATGACTCCATAAATTGTTGGTGCACCAGAAAATTAACTGCACCCATGATGATTAAAAAATAAGTCAGGATCCTGGAGGATTTTAAAGTTCTCAAAAATGAAATCTGAGGTTCTCCCCGAGTTAAATTACGTAGAATAATTGTATTTTTTTTTTTTTTTTTGTTCGTGAAACCACTAAAGGCCAAAATAAAATATTTTAGATAAAAGAGCAGCCCTTTGTGAGAAAAACTATTACTTTTGCCCTTCCTGAAACTATCGAAAATGAATTTACGCAATTTTTGGTTTTACATCCGTAAATAAGAATTGCTTTTAAATGGCGGTAGATAAAATGCAAATGTCAAAAAGTTCAAATCTGTTGTCATAAATGTAAAATTTTAAAAGGTCGCACATGACAATCTTATAATTTATTTTTTGGCAATTATTCAAATGAATTATAAAAATGCCCCCAACTTACAGTTTGTACCGGCTACTCACCAAGTTATTGCCTAAGGACGAAAAATATTTAGGTGTGATAAAAAAGCCTCCCCATTGGCCAAAACTGTAGACAGGTTACTATCTCAGCCAATGAAGATTCTAGGAAATACTCACATGATTAGTAGTAACATAAAAAGAACTTTCATAATTGCAACAGTTGTTGACAAAGTCACACAATGGGCTATCTACACACTTTCAACCGCGAAGAATCGAATCCCGAATTTTAGCGTTGTCCCATCAGGTAACTACAACAGGTTGACTGAAGGAGTGGAAATACACTAATACAGTATTCAAGCAAAGAAACATGCACATAAATATTGGTAGCTCACGTACACAGCTTTTTAAAGTTGATAGTACATAACACTGCCCTGCACTGTTGACGCTACCACTGCTGTGTATTGTTGACGCAACTTTCTTGTAGTCATTTCTTATCGAACCTTACATGTAACGATACTCGAACTATATTTTTGTGCACAATATACATCTTCCTTCTTCGTCTTTCAATGATATCTATAAATAACTGATTTTAGAAACTACAAGGATGACAACGTTTCCATTTCACTCTTGTGTTTTGTATTTATAAACTATGAGCGTTGGTTTCTTGTTTTTTTTTTTGGCAATTATGTAACCAGAAATAATATTCACTCTTACTTGGATTTAATCATTGAGATTATTAACATATTCTTTCCCTTCAAAACAAATACAAGGTCACATGAAAATAATTGTATGTTTGTTTGTTTTTTTAATTTCGCGCAAAGCTGCACGAGGGCTATCTGCGCTAGCCGTCCCTAATTTAGCAGTGTGAGACTAG
>NW_013670587.1:47194-48502 GCF_000517525.1 Limulus polyphemus | reverse complement strand
TAACCACCTGGCCATGCCGGGGGTATGAAAATAATACCAATTCTAATGTTTACCTAACCACCTGGCCATGCCGGGGGTATGAAAATAATACCAATTCTAATGTTTAAACCCTTAGCATACAAGAACTTATTATGATTAATGTCTTTTTACACGTATTTTGTTTCAAGATAACATTGAAAAATTTAGAATCTAGATATCCTTTCTAAGATATCGCTTTGATATTAATAATAAAATTAAAGCTTAGAGCGAGATTTTGCGCCAACGGGACTCGAACCATAGTCCCCTTATGACACGCTAATAAATAGTATACTTCTATTGGATTATTATCCAGTTTTTCAATAAATTTTATATATCTTGGTAACAAGTATATCTGTAGGCCGTTATAGTGAAATATTAGATTTGTTGATGACGATCATCTTTGGCTAAACCTCATTCTTATTGTTAAACTCAAAGTAAATCCTTTTAAAAATTATTTAATCCATATGGCAACAAAAATGGTACCTCAACCACATTCTGGTTGCGTTTTTATTCCCCTTTTTTTTACAATATTCAAGTTAAGACGAAAGACGGGAGACTTTCGAAACGTCGTCCTCCACATTTGTAGGTTTCTATAACAGGCAGTTGCTGTCCATTTGAAACTTAGATTCAATATTCAAGTTGTTTCAAAAAATAATTATTTTTACAATTTCAGAATACTTTCTTTTAAAGTTCAATATTGATAGCATTTGTCCAAAAATTATCAATCAACTTATTTCTATAATAATAAACATACTCCCCGTTTTTGAGTATTTTAATCTAAACGTATATTAAACTTATGAGATTGAAAAAAAATTAAAACACTATTCAATCTTTCTTGAGTACCATGTCACTGGTGGATATACAAGAATTTTAATTACAATCTCATCAGTTTCATCATACGAGTATGTCAGCGCGTGCATCTTAAAAGTAAGTATATGGGCTGCCAGGATGGAATATTGGCCTATTATTAAGAAACCTTTTTCAAGAACAAAATCTTGATATTAAATTAGCGATATACTAGCTTTTCTTTTGCATATAACCTGCATCCAATAACATCGACAAGAGTATCTTCCAAGCAATTATTTTCACACGTATATAACATATCATTTTATATTAGTTATCTTATTTAAATAAACAAAAAAATGTGAGATCAAAACGATCCAGTAACCATTGTTGTTAAGAATCAAAATACGATATGTTATTCCAAATAAAATACCGTTGTTACAAATTAAATAATAACAGAAAAATATGAAGCTAAAAAGCTAAAAAACTGGTGGTCTCCATGGAAGA
>NW_013670587.1:44783-46231 GCF_000517525.1 Limulus polyphemus | reverse complement strand
AAAAGAAACAAGAAGAGAGATTACAGTAGTGGTTGGAGAGAAAGAAAAGAAACAAGAAGAGAGATTACAGCGGTGGCAAGAAAACCTGCAACAGTGGCAGCTTGAACAGCAAAATAAACAAGAGAGATTACAGCAGTTGTTGGAGGAAAAAGAAAACAAACAAGAAGAGTGATTACAACAGCTGTTGGAGGAAAAAGAAAAGAAACAAGAAGAATGAGAAAATAAACAAGAAGAGAGACTACAGCAGTGGTTGGAGGAGAAAGAAAATGAACAAGAAAAGAGACTACAGCAGGGGCAACTGGAACAATAAAGGAAACAAGAAGTGCAAATGGAAAAGCTTGGTAAATTTCAAAGTGAATTAAATACCTTAAAGGATGATTTACTGTCTTTTACACAAGGAGGATATACCAGCCATGGACCTAATCAGCCTCAGACAAAGGAAAGCCCCTTCCAGACCCCACAGCTAAACCGTAATCCAGACATCTTCAGTCCTGCCAGAAGTCACATTCCAGACAGCAATAGGGGTGATCTAGTACGAAGGAAGCCACAGGAATTCGAAGGGAAGGCACCATGGGAAACATATGGAGCACAATTTGAGCTACTAGCAGAAATGAATGAGTGGACAGAGGAGCAGAAAGCAGTATACCTGGCAACGAGCTTGAAGGGACAACTACTGAAAATACTTGGACAGTTGTAAACAGACGACAGGCACAACTATAGAGCACTGGTAGCGGCTCTAGAACTCAGGTATGGAACCCAAAATCAGTCCGAAATCTACAGGGCTAGGTTTAGGACGAGAGTCCATGCGAAGGGGAGAGCCTGCAAGAGCTGGCACAGGACTTGGAAAGTATGTCACACAAGGCCTACCCAACTGCACGACCCGATCTACTCAAATTGTTGCTGAGGGATAAGTTTGTAGATACCTTGGACAGTCCACAATTGAAGATACAAGTAAAGCAAGCACACCCCTCGACTATGTAGGATGCAATGGCCAGAGCTCTAGAATTCGATACCTACATTAAGTGCAGTGCAGAGGTACCAAGGTTGGTACAGTCATCAGGATTCAAGGCCAGAAAAGGGCAGCTTTCAGAGAGGTTTGAGGGACTTTGCTGGCACTGTAACAAACCTGGGCACAAGAGAGTACAATGCTGGCAACTTCAACACAGGGAAGATGTCACGGCAGAAAAGGCTGCTACCCAGAAAGGTTGTTGGAACTGTTGAGAGCAAGGACATATGAGGAGCCAGTGTAAGAAGAATACTACCAATATATCAGCCTCGGGGAAACCAGTAGTGGTTGGTGCTGAGGGACGCCCACCAACCCCCATTGTGAAAGTCCCAACAGCTAAGTGTAAAATGCCAAGCACACATGGTGTCTACGTGACAGGAAAGCCGGATGGCCAAAAGTGCAACTTTGTCATAGATTCTGCGTCTCAGCAAACCCTTGTGAG
>NW_013670587.1:42888-43783 GCF_000517525.1 Limulus polyphemus | reverse complement strand
ATGACTGGAATGTCTTACTCCTTCCACTGTTGATGGCCTATAGGACAGCAGAGCATGAAACCACTGGATACACTCCAGCAAAGTTGATGCTTGGTCGGGAACTTCGGTTGCCAGTGGATCTGTTAACAGGACGCCCACCTTATGAAGAGTTGCCTGAAAATGTGTTAGAATTTGTGAAACTGTTATCGGAAAGGATGGATAATATTCACCATCAAGTGCATTCAAACTTGAAAACGTCTACTGATTCGATGAAGCTATGTTATGATAAAAGATCTACTGAAGTCAACTTTGTACCAGGAGACAAGATGTGGTTGTATAATCCCAGGAAGACCAAAGGGAAGTCTCCTAAGTTGTCTTCTTCATTGGAAGGCCCATATGACATAGTGGATCGTCTCTCAGACGTGACTTTCCAAATAAAATATGATCGGGGAGGCAAGCCAAAGGTGGTGCATGGACATTTCAGTTGGAACGAAGTGAACAACGAAACAGACGACGCTGCGGAGGACGTGTCACCTGAAAAAGCCACTGGCGAAAAAGAAACTCTACCCCGTTTTGAGAAGGGAAACAGTGAAGCCCTTAATGAAGTTACTACCACTGATGTGACTGTTACCGATAATATGACAATTCCTGATGGAGCAGATAAACCTCACGTGAAGCAAAAGCCAGTACAGAAGAAGATACGTCCCGTAAAATTAAGAGACTTTATTGAATTTTTAATTTTGTGTTTGTAAATCCTGTAAGTTAATTAAGTTATTGTTAATTATCTATTGGTTTAACTTAAGTGGCTTTTGTTCGGGACGAACAATATTAAGGAAGGGGCAGTATTACGACAGCGAAAGTCACGTGACGCTGGTAACATGTAATGAGTATCTCGAACGTTCCTGAAGGCTCAAGT
>NW_013670587.1:25574-42342 GCF_000517525.1 Limulus polyphemus | reverse complement strand
AAAAATAATACAGGAGAGAAGTGACGGCATAGAAAATTGAATAGCAGACAGGGATATAAAGACAGATAATCGAGTCAAGCCATAAGTAAAATGTGTAAATCGTTGTGAATTATAGCGTGTGTTTAAGTTAAAGTGACTGTGGAAATTCTGTGTATTGCAAAGTTCTATTGAGGAAGAATAAACTAGTTTTATTTAAGAAGGGGCTTGTATTGCTAAAGTTCTTCGGGAAGAATTTTACGGGAAATTATCAAACGAACAGAGATGTAACAATATTATCAACAAAATCCAGGAAATGTAGATAGGTAGCTCTAAGGAAAGGTACGAGAAGGATAGGCCTAGAGCCCAGTCACTCTCCAGACTTAGTACCAAAAAATTGTCAAAAAAAATTAAATAAAATAATTGGGAAGTAGAAATAGGAGCACCAAAAAGTAAAGAAACAAGGTAGGAATTGGCGGGATAACATTACGACACTTGGTGGTTTTGACACTGTGCAACCTCATAGTGGGTGTGACCATCGTTCCGCCCATTCCTACTTCGTGTTTTACTTTGAACTTTAATCCAATTATAGACTTGAATTGGGTTTTATTACTAGCTAGTCCTTTCTAAATACTCAACAAATATAAAAACTTTCAAAAATCAGTAACTTTGATACCATTCTTTTGGCCCACTCCTTACCACTTATATAGCTATAATATGTCTCATAAGCAAAATATAACTATTAGAGCTTCCTGTCTTACTTCCGACATTAAACACCCCTCTAATGATGTTATGCACTTCGTTAGAATAACGTAATTTGACTACATATATGTATCTGTACTTGGCTGCTGAAACAAAGTTTACAATAGAAAAATTTAGCTATATACACCTTTCATTTAGTTTGAACAATTACCAAGTTACAAAAAGCACACGTAGTAGGAATGGGCGAAATGATGGCCACACCCACTTTCAAATTGCACCATTTCAAAAACCACCAAGTATTGTAATGTTGTCCCACACATTCCTACCTTGTTTCCATACTTTTGGTGCTGCCATTCCTACTTCCTTTTTTTACTTAAACTTGTTTTTCCAATTGTAATAATTTTTTAACTTTAGCTGTCGAATGACCTCTATATTGTTACAGGGAAAAGGGACAAGTACTTTGAAGCTTTTTATTGTTTTGTATACATTTAGTAAAAATGTTTAATTATTGTCTAGTTACAGCATTAAAAAGAAAATTACAAAAACAAAACTTCTTACTATAATAGACATATTTCAGGTAAGGTGGTTAGGGCGCTCGACTCCCAATCTGAGAGTCGAGGGTTCGAATCCCCGTCCCACCAAACATGCTCGCCCTTTCAGCCGTTATAATGGGACGGTCAATCCCACTACTTGGTGATAAAAGAGTAGCCCAAGAGTTGGAGGTGGGTGATGATGACTAGATGCCTTCTCTCTAGTCTTTCAGTGCTAAATTAGGGACGGCTAGCGCAGAATAGCCCTGGTGTAGCTTTGCGCGAAATTCATAACAAACAAGCAAACAAACTCCTGCGCCATCTGTTTGAATGCACAACACACACAAATCCATAAAAAATTCACTCTTTGGGTATTCAAAATTCAAATAATTAGAAAAATAACTGTGGTATGTGCAACAACTTTTTTATAATAGAACACAGTTTTAAATAAAATTACTCTCCTCACAAAAAGAACACGACTTTCACTAGGACTGCACGTTTAAATTAGTATGAGTCAATTCCTGATAGGAATAAGCACTATCTTAATAAAGTTGAAGGGGAAGCGAAGTGCAAATATTGCATGATTGTAACAAAGTGGCATCAAAGAGATCTAAAGCATTATGTCAACATACCAATACAATAAGGGTTATGGGTTACTTTTTAAAATATTTCCAGAGAGTCCCGCCTCATAACCTTTAATAGGTGCGTGCCTTTGACACCTCTTTTCCTATCTTAATTAGGATTGCTATTATAATTAAAATTTTATAAATTAAGTTCTTAAATAACGGTTGTTTTTAGACATACTCAAATGAAGCCTAACAGGTTTTAGTTTTTTCAATATTATTCATTTTAGAAAATAATCCAAACAGATATTCATGACACTTAGGCTTGTGAATTAATAAAATTTCAATACACAGTGTTGTCATTAATTATGCTATGTAATTCCATTTTAGCTTTAGTTTTGTTTTAGCGCAGGAAAAGGAACTTCCATGAAATTCTATCTTCTCTTCATTTCCAATATTACATATAAAAGTATTCTTAAAGCTAATTAAGCATATCATACAGACAACAAGGAATCGTTTGATCCTTCAAGGCTGTCTTTGTATAATGATCCCTGAGAAAAAGAAGTGTACAAATTCAAACACACCCGTCATTTTTCAGTAAAGTATCGATTCCTCTCTTAAACTCTACTAAGATAACAGCCTCCACTACTGCTGATAGTAACTCATACCATAAATTAATCACACTGTTAGGAAAATTAAACTGTCTGAAATTATATATGTCTTTTCATCCTGTTGTCTTCCCAATACAGAACGAAGAAATCAAAGGCCTTTAACCTACTGATCCCCCAAACAATCTTCTAAACTTCATTAAGATCACTTCTACTTTTATCAAGTTGAAATAAGATCAATGATCTTAACCTTTTCTCATAAAATAACCCATCCTAGTGACCTCCTTTAAACTCTTTTCAATAAGTCAATATCACTTTTCAGTTAAAAAAGACCAAAATGTCACATAATATTATTGTATGTTCAAGTCAAAATCAGTTCCCTTATTGCATCCAAATAGTTCCATGTATTAATAGAAAATTCGACCAATGTATTTATGACAAAGTAATTCTAAATTATCTTACATTAACTGAGCTAGACAACGAAATAAAGAGACCTCTACAACGTCTGAAGGCAACCCATTTCAAAGGCCAAACACCCTGTTAGAAAAATGAAACTGTCTTAGCTGAAGATGACTTATACCTTGCCAACATTTATATTTGTGTCCCCTAGTCCTACTATTCACACTGATAAATGCGAAAAATGATGATACATCAACACTATCAGTTCCCTTTAGAATCTTAAACAACTCAATCAGATTCCTCCTAACTCTTCTTTTTTTCAAGAGGAAACAGTTTGAGAGATTTCAGCTTCTCCTCATATGACAACACTTCCATCCCAAGCACCATTCTAGTAACCCTTATCTGAACGCTTTCCAATGGCTCAATGTCTTTCCTAAGGTAAGGACTGGATACAATATTCCAAATGTGGCCTAACCAGTGACCTGTACAATGAAATTATAACCTCTTTAGACTTGAATTCAATATTTCTGTGGATATAACCTAAAATCCTACTTGCCCTACCACTAACAACAGCACACTGCTCAGATGGCTTTTGAGAGTGATCAACTATTACACCAAGATCCCTTACCTTCATAACATTATTAAGGTTATTTCCATCCAAATTATACTTATAATTTCAATTTGTTATAACCCGCGTGCATTATCTTGCATTTATTATAATTAAAACCCATCTGCCATTTATTTGCCCAACTCACTAAATGATCTAAATCCTTTTGTAAATCAGCAGCATCCTCTTCACAGCTAACAACACCCAAGAGTAATTTATTGGCTATTTCTTCATCTATGTCATTGATGTAAATCAAAAAGAGCAAAGGTCTTAAGACCGACCCCTGAGGTACCCCACTTGTGACATTAATCCAGTTTGACTGAACTCCATTTGTAACAACCCTCTGCTTTCTTCCATCCAGCCACACCAAATCTACACCCTTATCATCATCTACATAAGCAGTAATCTTTTCAAATAATGTTAAAAGATTTGTAAGGCAAGATTTTCCCTTAATGTGTCAATTGCTAAGAGAAGTTTGTGTCAGTTTCATAATACATACATACTCAAAATTAACGTGCTCCAGCTAGAAGGTGAGTTAGCGCTTTAACGTAACTAAACATTTGTGGTTGAACTAAACAATAGAAAGAATAAGGAATGAGTGGCAAACAAAACCATAACAAAGTTAAAGTAGAATTCGTTATCTCGCAACGTTTTTGTTTTATTAAGCACCGTATTTTGCATTAAACAAAATCATGCTTTATGAAAATAATTCATTTTGTACAGAAATCTTATTTTTCGCCATATTTGCTATCTCAAAAACCATTTTCACGTTTTATAAAACTTTATTTATAATACTGAACTTCTTCTGTTATACTGATATTTGGAATTTTATATTCATTATTTTTCATAAAAATGAGTATGTCATCGGACAGACTTCACTTTGTACTTGAATCTTAAATCCAAGATTTCCGCCAAAATTACTATCCCAGCAACCATCGCGGAAACAGTGTTCGCTTTTTCAGGCTCTGAAATATAACGCTATACGATAAATATATGTAACAGTAATATATTCATATCCGAACAGAAATCTTGGTCCAAACCGGAAAAAGGTTTGTATTTAACTGATTTTTTTTCTTATTTTATTGAAGATCAAGAGAAGTGCGATAGTTAATTTCGCATTGGACCTGTAGAATAGTAGATAAAAACAAAAAGGAATAGAATGGTAAATTTAATTTTACCTTTGCAAAATTTTGGTTAATATAAAAACAGCAAATTTAAGGCTTAACAGCTCGGTTATATTTTATTTTTCTGGCAATTATCTAACGTTGAGGTGTAACTTGTTTGTATACTATAAGTAACAATAACTTTTAAGTTTGAATAAGTAACAAAGCTTTATACTTATACTATAGTCTATAGCACGTGAAGTTTTTTACCCACAACTAAGTAACGAAGCTTAATTAAGTTCAACTTTAAATTTCAATGACGTATTAACCATTATGTTATTTACTTAGCTAATAAGTAAAAGTGCGTGTTAATTTGTTATTACTATTAGTTAATACACTGTACAGTAATATTAATAGTCTGATATTATTTGTTTTAGAAATGTAAATTGAAACCTTAATTTTGACTTTTAGTTTTAACTTTAAATTTTAGTTCTAGTTTTAATTTATGAACTTTAAATTGGGCCACTTTACGAAAGTACTAAAGTCTAAAGAGACTAATGTACATTGTAGGTTGAAACTGAAAGTTAAAGCTTCACACCAAATTATAAAGTTCTACTTCGAGCTTTTTGAAATTGTACAAATCGTATGCTGTGAGAGTTACTCGAATTGTTAGTGTTAACTAATAACAGTAAAATTAGTGTTACTTTTATCTTACAGTTGCAAATTGAGTCTTCATTTATCGAGTACCAAGTAACTATGTTGTGATTAGATAATACAAGAGAGGTCCATTTTTATTTTGAAGTTCTGAATTTCTAGTGATTCCCTGTTGTCAGTGTTGAGCATAATTAGTGAATCACAAAAAATGAACATGTAAAAGACTATGAATTAGAATATTTTACAATAAGTAATAAATAAATATTTTCCCTCCAATTAAGATTGGACAAGGAGTCAGTGTGTTGAGTTGTGACACAGGAGATCCGACATTGAAGAAACTTGATGCTGAACATGTTTTGTACTTTAAGCTGGAAGCATTATATCTATAACATTCAAAACAGTTAAGATGCAATAATGTTATCCACTTAGGTGGAAGGTGCTACTGACTTATTTGAAATGATTCAGAAAAAGGCTACTAGGATGAGTACAGAAATTGAAGGGTCATGTTAAAGAGATAGGTTAAGATCTTTGAACTTATTTTTTCTTAATAAAAGAAAAGTAAGATGTGATCTTAAGGTTATTCAAGAGATTGATAGGATAAAGGCCTGCCTCTTGATTTCTTTATACTGTAGTTTGAAAATAATGGGATGAGAGGACACATGTTTAAGATTTTAGAAAGACAGGTTAAGCTCCAGTTAAAACTTCTTTTTTTTAATGTATGTTTAGTTTATAACAGTGTTTCTGAAATGGTATGTTTTGAGCAGGTGTCCAGGGGGGGTCTTTTGTGTGTGTGTGTGTGTCTGAGAGGTGCAAATATTACCTTTGCTATGAACTATGACAAACTTTTTTTTTCATCCTTGTAGAGATAATGGGGGGTCACAGTGACCAAAGCCCAGATGCATGGCAAATCTGGCTGATTGATATCAGCAGTAGTAGAGGCTGTTACCTTGGAACAATGTAAGAGGGGTATAAATGCTTTCCCCAAAAATATGGGTTTAAATTGTTACTTTAAATGTACTCTTATTGTCCATATGTTGCTGACTAATTAATAGCATCATGGAATATTCCTTAACATAATATATAATGAGTTGTGGATGAAACTAATATAAATATAATGATAATCTCGGGCATTATCCTTGGACTTAAAAGAAAAATCGGAGATAAATACTTTAACTTTAAGAAATTTAAATTGTCAGAGAAACTTACGTAAGGAAAACCAGGTATCAGGTTAATGTAAATAGCAAATCAAAATGGGCTCATGAGAAGCCATTAGCTGATAATGTTAAAACTACTTGCAAGTATGTTTTTTTAACTTTTAATTGTATTAAAGGTAAGCAAAATGTTAAAATGGAATTGGGGCTTTAGAGGATGTAGGTGGCAAGGTTTTTATTGAAGACTATGATATGGCTTAGTTTTTAAAGGTTCTCTTCTGTTTCTATAAGAAATGATGTTAGGAATATTTTTGACTCTGAGCATTCTATGAAAAATGCTGGAATTTACCTGAACCAAGTAGATATTAGTCTGTTGATAATAAGTGAAAAGATTAAGTGATTACAAATAGAGAATGGTAGAACCAGAAAATGTTTTTCCCAGACTTTTAAGGAGATAAAAGATTAGATATACAAGCCTCTCTCTTTCATTTTTGGTATCTTTTTTTTGGGGGGGGGGAGTTGCTGATATTATTCGTATTTTTATAAAAAGGATAAAAGTTGAAATTAGTTAGTTTTCTTCTGTTATGGATAAAATTCTAGTCTTATAAAAGAAGCTTTGTAAAATCATTTAGTGTAAATATAGTCATGCCTCCCTCTTCTGTTAACGCAGCAGCTCCCAACCTTTTTCTCGTTGTCAACCCTTTGAATAGTGATCGTTTTTGCAGAGAATCTCTTTAAAGCAGTAATACATTTTGTAAAATAAAATAACTTGTTGAATTTATTGAAAATAAAAAGTTTCTGTAATACATTTTCAATAAAATATGAATCTCTTATACTGTCATCAGTTTGCAGTTAGTACCCAGTAAAACTGAAATATAATTCTTGAAACATAAGAAAAAATTGAGAACAAAACCATTTAACTAAAACTAATGTGACTTCTGAGCTTGTTTTGAAGAACACGGTGATTTAAAAGGTCGGCTCAACAGAAGAGAGATCTGATCATCAATCTAGCTCAGCATCAAGGTATTTCCTTCCATAAATGTTTTAATAAATTAGAAGGAAATTAAAATATTGGTAAGAACTGTAGAGCCAGGAAACTGAAAAAAAATGCCATTACCAAATTTTTCTCGTAAACCCCTAGAGGTTCACGAACCACAGATAGGGAAACACTGTTAACTGTTTTTGATGATGGGAAGGTATGGAGTGTAGTAGCTTATTTCATATTACACTTGGGGAATAAATAAAGACAACAGAATAGCTTGAATGCCCTGTTGTCATTAGTAAGCTTTAAAGTAATTTTGTGATATATTTATAGACAATGACTACAAGACAAAAGGGGTAATTATATATATACAAATATACAATTTCCAGTCAGGCCTCACTTAGAAAGTTGAGTATTGTTTTTAGTCTTCTTATCTAAAAAAGGATATTAAATTATTGGAAAAGGTTTATAATGAAGGGTAAGAGGTGATATAGATAAAGTTTATTGAGATGAGATGAGGATTTGATAGAAAAAAGGCTTCTAAGTTCTTGTGCTGTATTCTAAAAACAATAAGATGAGAGGACACAAGACTTATAAAAGACAGGTAGGCTCCAGTTAAGACAGTTTTAATTGTCTAACAGGTTAATTAGCTGAAGGAATAAGTTATCCTCAACAGTACTGGAGGCCAGCACCTTACGAGAGTCGAAGAGGGGAGCATATGATTTCTTCCAAAATGAGATGGTGGCTTTTACGTTTTTTTTTTCTTTTTCTTTTTTAGTGCGAGTGTGCAGGGACAGGCTCAAAAGCCCTTGTTGTCTATGTGAAATAAATGCTAGTGCTGAAGCAGATATGTACAACAGTTTAACAGGATGTGGACAGCAAGGAGCCATTCTTGGGTCTTTGAAGGCTGTCCTTGCACATCCATCCTTGAGAAAAGTAAGAATTTAAATGCATCCTTCTTTTTCAGGAAATCATCAATTATTCTTCTGAAACACCTGTGAAATGCTGACCTCTACTATTGCCAACAGCAATTTAATCCAAAAGTCAATCACCCCATTAGAAAAAAAAATTATCTTAATTGGAACCTATCTTTTCCAAATCTTAAACTTGTTCTCTCTCATCCCGTTATCCCAAACTGTTGGGCAATGAAATGAAAGGCCCTTATTGGTTTCCCACATAATTCTATAAACTTCAGTAAGATCATCTTCTATCCTTTTTTCTCAAGAAAAATTAAGTCTATAACTCAATCTTTCCATAAGATAACCCTTCCATCCCTGAAATCATCCTATTAGACCTATGATCCCTTTTCAGTAAGGTGATAACTTGTAAAATGTAATATCCAGGACAACTCTTATCTACCCCTTCATGAATAGGAGTAACATTATCATCTCTTTAATCCTCACACTCTTTCCCACTTTCTCTTGATATACCAAAAGTGAGAGTGGCTCATGCATCTAATATTTCATCTTTCTATTTACAAGTGATTAATATCTACATGATTTGGGTTGATTCCAGTATTTCCTAAGAATATTGCTGACATCTTTTCTTGTAAGAACAAAAAAGAAAATTTTAAAGTTGATTTACTTCATAATCTTCAACAAAAACCTTCTCATCGGCATCCTTTAAGGACTCTCATCCCTTTTCTAACATTTTGTTTATCTTCAGCATACTTAAAATTCATTGCTGTTAGATTTAACATAATCATCCAGCTGTTTGTCATAAGCCATTTTGTATTTTTATTAGATCCATACTTTTATTATTGTTGTAAATCTTTCATCCTATCTGTCAATTTAAGTTCCTTAAACTTACGACGTCTGTCTCTGTTTGTTTTCCATTTGTTTTTAGTAAGCTAATTGTATTTAATCTTACTTCAAAGGAAACATATAGACAGTTTCCATAGAAGCAAAGACTCCACTCCTTTTTGTGACATTTCTTTTATTATGGCTTAATACTCATAAAAAAAAAAAGTTTTTCTGTATATCAATGCTAATAATAAACATCATGAAAACAAACAAGGCAAACTTATTCTAATTTTTTTTATTTTTGTGTTGTTGTTTTTTCAGCTACTAGTGTAATGTGATAGTAACGTAGATTCATCAAAATGAGCAACAAAGAGAAGAGTTTAAACTATGTAAAATTTTCATGGGAGTTACTTCGACTGCAGTGTGAATGGGATGACTGTACTTGTGAATATGAAAAAATGACATTATTTTTAGATCACGTTAATGGACATGTAGCTACATTATCAGAAGGTAAGAAAAGATTTTATCTTATTTTACATATGTACATATCTACATATGTACATTTTTAATATTTAATTTTATTTTAACAACATAAATCATTCTTGAAAAAAATATATTGATTCATAACTATAATAAAATTTCAAATATAAAAGAAACATTTATAAAAAACTAATTTCTTTTCTAATCATTCTTTCTTTTCCAACAACACTCTATACATAAAGTACCCTTGCCTAAAAATTTTGGGTCCACCATTTGCCTTGGGGTTCCAGGGCAGAAGCCCTATCTAGACCTCTAATTAATCCACCACTGATTGTGTTAATAAATAGTTAATTATTTCACTTCCAGGGGATAACAAGAAGCCATTTGGCCCGTTTACACTTTGATTTACCTTTACTACCATTTTCTTATATCCAACCCTGATCTTTAAAATTCTTATCCAGTCTTCTCTTCAACTTTCAACAAAGCTAACACATCTGAAGACAAACTCTTTCATAGGTTAACCTCTATCAGAAAAGTAAGACTGCCTTAACTGGAATTGTGAGTGAGTGAGTTCTCCACATCTTAAACTAGTATTCTTGTAGACGTTCTACCTATGTTTACAGTTTTTTATCAGGTTTTATAAACTGGTATTCTTGTAGACGTTCTACCTATGTTTACAGTTTTTTATCAGGTTTTATAAACTGGTATTCTTGTAGACATTCTACCTATGTTTACAGTTTTTTATCAGGTTTTATAGATTCCAAATGGTTAACAGTGTTTAACTACTTAATCTTAAGAGCAGCTAAATCAACTACTTAAACATCTGTTTGATAATGTGGTCTATGAGTCTGAAGATTGAACCAATAAGCATGTTTTGCCTTCTCTCCCCTCCCTTTTTTTGTCAGGGTCTTTTAACTCGAACATTATCAATTTTCATGCTGTGTTTCTCTTATATAACCCTTTTATTCTCATAATCAGTTTGAAAAATTTCTTACTACTGTTCATTTAAACATCTCTCAACAAGGTCATTTATACCCAAGTTTATAACAGCAACCAAAATCTCATTATCAAGTATAATTGATTGATTGTCTACTTTTGAGACAATTTAAATTTCCATGTAGAAGTTCCAGTGTGATTAAAATTCAGATTTTTTTTTATCCTTTGCATCTGATATTCTCTTTTTTCTAGATAAAATTAAACATTCTCATTGTATTCATTAACATTTACAGCTTTCCCAAACACGTTAGTCCCTATTTCTCACTTTATTTAAGTGCAGACCATCTCTGACACACAGTTCTTATCCTTAAAACTACCTTACAGATTTAACCAGTGGCCAGATTTCTTCCAAGAATCATGTCTAATCTGTATGTCCTGTTGTAATATTAATGCTCACCTGTGATTAGAATAACTAAATGTTTTGTTTTTTAATTTTTGAGTAAGTCTTTTTAACTAACAACAGTTTTAATATGATCATTTGTACCAACACTGAAGTACCTCTTCTTTAGTATCTATCACTAAAGTATCTTCTCCACATCATCGTACATGTTATAAAAATTGTAATTTACTACTTGCAAGGAAGTTAGTTTGTCAGTTGCTGTGTTGCCATGTGAGATTGTGTCGCCAATTATCACCAAAAAGTCCTTTTTTGTCTTTTGTACATCGGGCTGTTAATTTTTGTTCATATATGGAATATTTGAACTAAATTTAAGCTATGTAGAGATTGATAGATGATATAAATCTAATATCGTAAATAGGGTTTATAACAAATATTGTAATAAATAATGCATATTTAAATGTATCAAGTTACAGGCAACCAAAAGTGGACAATCAAAGAATATGTTTGCTACATGTTCCTCGTAGTCAACAAAAATAAATAATGTTTATAGGAAAAATGTGTATTGTCAATAACCTTTACACTTCAGTTAATGTTAGTTACAATTGTTAATAGATTGAAAGATAAAATTAACTAAAAGATAAATGTATAATACATATATTTTTCATTTAGCCATGTTTTAAACTATACTGGGCAAACCATTAAATATTTTAATCTTAGAATAAGAGAACATAAAAGTGCAGTTGATAATTAAGAACGCTGAAATTGGCCTTGATTAAACATGGCAAATTCTTCACGTCATTGATTGAAAGTGTGAGATTACTTATATGGGTAAATTAAAAAAAACAAATTAAATCAAAGAGAACCTTTAGAAATTATTGAAAACAGAATGATGAGTAAGAATAGAGAGTTGGGTCCTGGTGCCATAAAAGTGAATTTCTGGAATTCAATTTTGTAAACGGTACCACTGTATAATATGTTAGATATAATATAGATCATGTTAGCCACCAGAACGTTTAGAGCATGTTTCTTTTAACTCTGTATACACAAAATTATTGTGCATGTGCATACATTGGTGTTGTAATTTTGTTTTATTTTTGTTCAAAGTATGCACTAGTGCTATCAGTCTCATGTAGTATCTATACTTTAAATAATGTTGTATGTGAGTGAAATCAAATTGTAGATATCAAGGGCTTTAAAACCTGATGAAAAAAATATGTAAAAATAGTCTTATTTTGAGAAAGTTATTGATATATTTTAAGTTAATAGCACCATTTTCCTCCATGTGGCAGGCTTTGTTGCCTTTTTTATTGCATTGAAAAGTGAGGCATTTATTTCACATTATTATTATTTGGAATGTAACTGAACTTCTTTTTAATTCAGTTATTTATTATTATAACTTAAATAATAATATGACCCAGTATCATAACTGTAAACACAACGTAATTTATAGATTTTATATATGTAAGGCAAAACATCTTGTATTTAGAATAATAATAGTGCATGTATATATTCGTGTAATGTGAATATTTCTCGCATTTTGATGTAGGGTGTACCTGCTATAATTAACTTCACAAAATAACTGTCAAAGACTAAAGGAACTTAAATTTTCAAAATGGAGTTTGCTTTTTTTCTTTATCCTCCCCTTGTTTTGTTCTGTTTTTAATAATTTTATTTTTGATCCGTTGATATTTTTTATAATTGTCAAACAAACAATATTCTCAGAATTGTGGGAAACAAAATATTAATTTACTCAGATTTTTTATGTTATAAAATATGAAAAATGTAGAATTTTATTTAGTCATGTTTTTTATTTAAAACAATTTTTAGTGCAGATAGTTTGAAATATAAGATAACGTTACTGATTGAAATATTGTGTAATTTATATATTTTTTATCTTAGATTCTGTACAATGCTGTTGGAGAGATTGTAAAGTAGTGACTTCTAGTACTGACGAACTCAGAAGACATGTGTTCTTTCATGCTTTTCACACCAAAATCAAGTGTTTTGGGCAAAACTTCATTAATCGTAAAAAGCTTCCGTCTTGCACCTTAGATCATTTAAGCCGAAATGCCATTCCAGAGTTGCCAAACAGCTTGAATTGTTGCTGGGGAAATTGTGAGGTAATTTTAAAATTCTTATTAGTGTAATTTGAATATTTAATTCTTTCAGTTATCTTGCTTGCATGCACACATCTCTATATAATATAGTAAGTTCAGTATAAAATATTGAGCTTTTGCCTGGCTCACTTTCAAAAGGAGGAAGTGTTTTCAATCAGATGTCATTGGTTGCCTATCAGCAGTAATGGATCTTGAAACTGTGTTCAGTTGAGTCCCATTTGTGCTCTTCTGAACTTTTGTCAAAAACGTGTAATTTCCTTAAAGCTTCAAATTTGAATCGAACCAAGATGTTTGATGTGATTGTAATTCAGTTTAGGTTTTACGACAGAGAAATTTCGAATCAAAATAGAATAGAATTATTAGGCTTGTTTTTTACAAAGAGTAAAACAAAAAAGAATAGTGACTGTTTTATTTTAGATCCATACAGTTTCGACTGTTTTGTTTTTTGTCAGAAATATCATGAAGTTATCCACTTTTCATAGTTAAAATTTAAACAACTTAATATTTATGTTAGTAGTAATTACTCTTATGCTGAACAAAAATGGAATAATTTTATGAAAATGTGATAAATGTTCATTTCAGAATGTTTATGAGAGCCCAGAATGTTTCTATCGTCACGTTGAAGAACATGCAGAAGAATATCCCAGAGGAAATAATCCAAAAGATCCTGTTAAATGTAAATGGCAAGGTAAGTTCAATGATAGTAATTTAACCCATCATTTTACTGCTTTTATCTCTCAGGTTCAAGAATATTACTGCTTTGCAGGGCTTGAAATTAACACTGGGAAATTACTGGTTAGTGTTAGCTACTACAACTTGGAAGCCACAAAAAGGAAAATTTACAGATTCTTATTGTCAAGTAATAATACTTCCATGAATACATGCATTTTGTTAATCTACATTGCAAGAATTTGAGTAAGAAGGTTACTATAACTGCAGTGGTGTAGTGAGATGGTTGCAGGGAGGACCTTTGACACCAGGCATTGGGTTCAGGTGTGCCAAATTAACAACCAGTTTACCCAGACGTTAGCTGTTTTCATAAGACTAAGGATCATTGTCTTTCAAAGACCAGATAATCATAACAATGAGGTGAGATACAGTACCATGGTAAGTTTGGCGTATTATGTAAGGTTAGAAGCTAGAAATTAAGAGTGTAAAGGGTGGGTGGGGTTAAAAGAATTTTTTTGGGGGAGGGTGCCAAATTATGTTTTGCCCCTGGATGTCAGACACTGACTATGCCACTGTATAATTGAGATTAACAACAAGATTGTCGCACTTCCTGTAAATCACATATACTGCAAATATCTTTTCCCACATTCTTAATTTGCCCATTATTAACACAAATGTTAGGCCTATTGGCTTCTAATGCTTTGATATTTAGAACAAGCGTTTTATGTTGTTAACTTACATGGACCAAAGCTTCAACATTTGAATGTGCACATTTTAGTACTAACACTTACTACAGTTAATAGAAAAGAAGAAAAATGCCATCTAAGTTTAATGTGAAAACATTTTTTAAGTTGAAATGGAATCAAAAATTGGAAGTAGAGATTGAAAGGCATTATTGTATTTACTATAATGTAACATGACACCCAGTATAAACATAAAATGACATTGATAAAACTATTTGCTGGTAGGCCTTACCAGCACTAAAATTCTTACCAGTTTACCATGTAAGACTGTAACATCGTACTTTCGTCCCTTAGTATAGGATGGCTATCAGCAGTGTGTTGCTATAGGCTTTGTCAATCCAAGCACTCTTGGTCTAGTATAGTGTCCACACAAATTAGTCAACTTTTTAACTTTTGTGAAACAGCTAGAAACACTGTTACATGTAATTGAAATGAATTTTGCTATTAAAAAAAACATGATGGAATATTTATACATATAAATAAGATGTATCTATAATCATTAACATTTAATTTTAGGCAGGAAACAGTTTGTTGTTTTTATTAGTAATCCCAAATTTGCTAGTGGGGAAAAAAAGTAAATTAGCCATTTGTTTGTGCCTTCAAAAGTTGAGGTGAAGGCTTGCTTTGTAATTTTTTTAGAAGTAAATGAAAATTCTTTGGATATATATTAAATAGTAAGTCCGAACTACTTTCCATAAAATTATTTTATGTTTGACCCTTAGCACCAAACATTAAACAACAATTTTTATTTCTTTCTATATATAAAAAATGCTTCCAACCTTATGATTGTGGGTTACAGTTAATTTTATGTAAATTCCATTTCTGTCAATAGATTAGTGTACCTGTAATACTTCTTAGAAATATATTTGTAGGCTGTTAGTTGTTGTTGTTATTTTTGTAGTACTCTAATATACTAAATAATATGTAAATTTATTTTGAAGCTGTAATCATTACCAAACAAATGATCAAACTGTAATTTGATATGTGTGTGTGTGGCATTTAGGCTAACACACTATTTTTTATATTCATTGTAAGACCTATCCAGTATTAATTTACATTATGTGTTTGTAAGCTTCTTTGTCTGCAGATTCCTTCCACAATATTGGAGCTATTGAGTACAAATTTGGCAAGTGGACTTGAGGATCTCCCTGGTGTCCTTATCTATATATATTAGCCTCCTACTCTTGTTTATTAGGGATACCAAGGGAAGCTAAAACATGACCAGGTAGTCATCCAGGCATGATAGTAGTCTGGGAGTAGATTTGTAGAATTGCTGAACTCTAAGCTGACATTGAAGTTTATGGTCCTGCCCTCCTCTCCCTCTCAGGATCTTGGGAGCACCATTTTGAAACGTTATTCCTACCCCTCTTTCACAAACTTGGCACACATACTCCAAGCAGACATCCATACAGAATTTCTGGGGAATATGGACACCTCCCCCCCTCCTCCTCCCTTGGAGTAGCTTTTGGGTTATTAAGTGGGGCTGAAACTTGCCCAGAAGGTCACATTGGCATGATGGGAGTTAGGAGTAGGTTTTCAGAATTGTTGAAATCTAATCTGGCATTAGGTTTTATGTTACTGACTCCTTTTTGGGATCACAGGGAATTCCATTTTTGGAACTGTGTCGATACTCTAACTCAGAAGCTAGCAAAGTCAAACATGGCACATGTGCCGTAGTACCACAGGTAGATGTCTTAACCCTTTCCAGATGGGTCAAAGGTCATGTTATCTCATTTGTTGGCTCGCATTCAAAATTTTATTGAACTACTATTTCATAAATTTATATCAATAAGTTTGGTATCAAACTGTAGATTATAATTCAGATTTTAGCATTATACATTATTCAGTTTCTTAATTTAAAAGTAAATATTAAAGAACAGTTAAACATCAATTTGTGTGTGTCACATGGTATGTTGAATGCAGCACTGGTTCAAATTATATGTTTGTGATGTCAAAAATATTAAGCCTATAGTTTCGTAAGAATTAAGAACTCAAATTATTGATATTGACAAGCTATAATGTAAAATAAGAACCTCATATCTTTTCTATTTGCTGAGATATCGCTCGTACTGAATCAAGCACAGTGGCCCCACTCACCTCTTTCCATTTTTGGAAACGGTTCCTTGTATACACCTACTTCAAAATATGACGTGAATAACCAACCAAAAGCTCAGAATGTCACCCTAGTGGCTTTCTCAGCCATTTTTTAGTGTTAGGATGCCATCTCGTTTTTTCAAATCAAGATTTGAAGGAGGTGGGTTGTGTCTATAGTCTGCTTGAAATTTCATATTTTTTTAGACCAAAATACAGCTTAGTTACTAAGCTTGATAAATTATAGTGGAATTCTGTGGAATCGATATAGTAACTTATGATTTTTTGTTGTTCAACTGTATATATATATATATA
>NW_013670587.1:12930-24734 GCF_000517525.1 Limulus polyphemus | reverse complement strand
TATAGTAACTTATTGATTTTTTTTTGTTCTAACTGTATATATATATATATAAATCATAAAAAAAAATTATTTCATTTCATCCATGTGCAAAATTTTGAAAGGCTTAGCAACCTACGTCAAGCAGCAACCGAGTACAAAGGTCATAACTAGAAGAGATAATTGTTAGCTTTACTTCTTTATTTATTGTTCTATGTTTTAACAAAAATGAGTTTAAAAAGTTATTTGTAAATAGTAATAATGTATATACATATATTATGTATAATAATGGAAATGTGAGTGTATTTTACAAAATACTAGTCTACTAAATCACAGCCATGACAGGTCACTTTGTAAAAACTAAGGGTCAGTTTTATATTATTGGATATGGTAACATAAGTGCACGTGTGCCGCGTCAGTGTAACTTCTGTATTAATAGCCAGGCATGGCTGAAAGGTCAATATAAAAGTAATAAAAATATATAATGTTATGAGATTTAAGCTATTTAGTCTGAACATTTATGTTATAATTTTTTGTCATTCTAGAAGAAAAAAGGCATAATTTATATTTATTTCCTACTTTTTTTTATGGTGGTTGTGAAATCGGTCAATCTACTGAACCCGTACATAGATTTCTTAGTGAAAATAACAAATAAAATATAAATTTATTTCTTCAGAAACATTTCATAACTATCTGAACATTATAGAGATTTCACATGTGTAATTTAAAAATTTTTTTGATGCATAAAAGTATTTTTATTCTTAAAATGAAAATTACTTTGCATGTTGGATAAGCAACATGTGAAAAGAAAAAAAAAGGCATGAGAAAAGCATTGCTTAACAAACCTTAAGAACTATTAAAAATATTTGATATTTTGTGTATGAAAGCATTGTAATGTTTACTGATAAACTGCCAAATTTCGTTACCATACACTTACTAATTTAAAAGTTATAGCATGAAAACTATAACAAGTACAAAATGGTTACGAGGTCGATCCCAGGGACCGAGACCATGCTGAGAGAGTTAACAGAATTTTTTTTGGGGGGGGTGTACAGACCCCTCTTTAGATAGTTATAGAATTAATTGGGGATTACGAGTCCTCTGTGAATCATGAGGGTGGGTGCTTTTGAATCCCCCAGAGGTGCCCCAGTATTTTATGCTAGTCAACCTAACTCATCTGTTATAATGATTAAAATCTACATAAAAATGAGTTGTAATTTACTTTTATGATAACTCCCTTTGAAAGATAAACTACTGACCAAGAACTAATGTGAAAAAGTTTGAAATTAACTTGAATTTATAACAGATTTATTAACTTCCACTGATTTCTAATAAAGTTTAACTATTAATAGTTTAGATTCATAAGTTCTTGTTAAATTCACTTTTAAGGTGTTTCCATCATGCATGATTGTATATACCTTAATCATAGTGATAATTGTTAACATTTTGTATATATGTATGTAAAACAATGAAATACAATTTCCTTACAATTGAGAGTTATGATTTTTTGGTGTCTTAATTTTATTACTTTTTAAGGTAATGATATCTAAATTGTAGACTTGATGGGCAATTAATTGTATAATGCATTTTACAATTTTCTCTTTGTTTCATTCAGAGTGTGATGCTGCTTTTCGTAGTTTGTATAAATTGAAAGAACATCTTCGCTCACACACACAAGAAAGAATTATGGCTTGTCCATATTGTGGGGGAATGTTTTCTTCTCGGTCGAAGCTTCAGGATCACATCCACAGACAAGTGTCTAATCAAGGTAAAATTTATTTTAATGGTTACATTCAAGCGTGGGTTTTTCAAGCTCTTTGTTATCTTTAATTTGTATTAACACATTTCAAAAAGATTTACTCATAATTTTGATTCATAAATTATTTTGTGACACTAATTGATGTAATTGCACTCATAAGCAATTAATTAATCGATATTCACCCAGCTGTACTTGCAGTTTTTAATTTTTGTTTAAGACTATATGTAGATATATATCTATAACAAACTTTTCTTGGACATCAGGTATCTATAACAATGATCTCTAATGCGTTTAATATTTTTTCCACCTAAGGAACAATTAATTAGCACTCCAGTTGTTTTAGGTTTGAGACTTCACAAATCCATATTCATGTATCATACAAAATTCTTGGTGCTAAAATAATTAGGATCAATTTTGTTTGCCATCATTAGTTTCTTGGCTAATTATGAATACTCTGTAAAATAACCAAAACAAAAATTATAAACACTAAGAGTAACTTATTTCTTTTGGTGGGTTTGCACTTTAGAATCAATTTACAGATTTCTAATGCTAGACTTGTTACACTTTCATTTCAATTAAGCTTAAGTCTCATTTTCTTGATAAGTTGACTCGCTTTGACTCCGAGTTATTTTTGTTGTCCATCGTACCCATTAAGCTGAAATTTTTGAAAGTTATTTTTTTAGCATAATTTTAAAACTTGAGACATGATCAAACTTCTGAGGTTACATTACATAGCTCTTGAACAAGTAATTCTGTATTTTAGGCTTTTCATCATAGAAATATATTAAAGTCAGCCCTACTTAGCCAATTTTAACCTCTCTCTCTTGTTAATGAGTCATATGATAATTACAATATTTTTAAAGTGTTTTTAGGCCCTCAATTTCCTTATTCATATTAAGCCTTTAAAGCCAAAGCTGTAATCATCCTCAAATATTTTTTTTAATTTATGTACAGAATATTCTTAATGTTATTGCTTCAACTTGAAAACTATAACAATGGAAACATGAATTAATGTTTGTGTTAAATTATTCATAGTAAAGTTAGTGACTTAATGAATTCAGTTCACTGATAGAAAGTTAATTAATATTAACTTCTGATTGCAGCAATCTACCTACTTAGACCCCAGTGGCACAGCGGTATGTCTGCGGACTTATAATGCTAGAAACTGGGTTTCGATACTCGGGTGGGCAGAGCGCAGATAGCCTATTGTGTAGCTTTGTGCATAACTTAAACAAACATTTACCTACTTAGAGTGAAAGTGAGCCTGGTAATGATTACAGCTAATTAAATATACTTTTCTTATATTCCTATTTGTAAAGATGAAAATGGATTATTTAATCAGTTGTGTACTTTCACAGGTTACAAAGTTTTGGCTTTTTAAGAAAGATGAAACCAAAACTACTAAAGTTATTTCTCAGTTGAAGAAGAAAAAAATTGCAAAATTAAATGAAAACATTTTCGTACCTCTAAACATTAATGCAGAAGAATTGGAAGTTTGTTTTCATCTAGTTGTTAATTTTAGTGTTTTAGAAAATTCTGAGATATGTAAAAATATAGATTTTCATATAAGGTTTGTGGTTTATAATGTTTTGTTTGTTAATAACTTTCTCCATTTAAACTATTCTAAGTAATTATTGCTTATAAATTTGCTGTAAAAACATAACATACAAACAACAACAAGGATCCATTTAGTCCTTCAAGGCTGTCCTTGCATCCAACCCCCTGAGAAAAAGAAAAATTTAAACCCACTCTTTGATTTTCTGAAATTCTTTGCCTCTCCTCATTAAACTGGTGGCTTCCACCATTGCCAAAGGCAACTCCTAACCTAATTACCTTGTTAGAATCAGTAATAAACTATGTTGCTTCTTGTCATACGCATTATATCTTCTATTTGAATTATTAATCAGTGAAATTGCAATATGGTGTGTAACCTTTCCTTGATGAAGACAAACTATTTAAATTGATGTTTATAGATATATCATTAGAAACACATTTATATTGTAAGTATCAACATGAATTTAAAAATTTATGAAGCATCAGTTTGCCCTTTTCTCGGCTCCTGATCCATCTGGTTTATTGTACGTTGTACCCCACCTTTTGATGAGGATTGGGAATTGTTTGCCCATAATCTGTTGAACGTGCTTGACCTATATGGTTGCCACCTGGGTATAAACATTCTTGGCTTCTTGCAACTCGAAACTAGTTGGGACTAAGGTCATTACAGAGAAGAAGAAGAAGAAACGGTGATCATCAATAGCATCTTCTAATGAAACCTTGATCAATCAGGCTTCAGTTGATGAAAAAACAACAAGAATTCTGTGTTTCATCTCATATTCACTTCTAGCTGTATTAGTGGTAATATAGTACTAATTGAAGACTGTAGAGAAAATCTTGTCATTCTACATTCATTAAACTCTCTATGCCTTATTTTTTAAACTATATACTTGAAGGACTTTTCATGTATTTCCCTTTACTTTTTTTTTTCTATGAGATAATTGTTTAATTGTTAAAAGCTATGTCAATAACTGACTTGTTTATTATCTTACCAAGGATGTAGTTGCTTGGAGTGTATATTAGGTTTTAAATCCATATATTTATAGTCTTGGAAACACCATTGGACTTATGCCAACTCCAGTAAACCATAAAGAAATCATGAGAGAATATTTCATAAAAACACTACTAAAGGTTTTAAAGCATTTCATTAGGTACAGTTGTGTGCCTTATTTAAACGAGCTTTTTCTAACCTAATTGAAAAATTACAAAATGACAGATGATATGTATGTTTGTACTGTTACTTTATTTACCATAAGAAGCCTACGTTTATATGGGTATTTGAAGAATAAGTAACATTAATGTTGGCTACAGTTTGCATTTGAGGAAACTGAAATTTCTCAATTGAAACTTTAAATTTGTATGTCTTCTTGTAACAGTTGTATTTGTTTTGCATACAGTATAATTTTGGTGAACCAAAATTCCACAAGTTTATGTGCAAACAGTACATAGTGAATGGCTGTCATTTGCATTTTTTTAATCTCCAACCAGCACCATGTAAATATTTTACTCGTTCTCTGCCAAAGGAGGGTGTTAATTCTCTATTTTGGAATTTTAATGTCAACACCACTCTATATTAGCTGTACTGAATGACATATTAAAGAATAAAACAATCATCCCTTGTATACCTACATCTACCTGCAACAAAAACTCAGAATGTGAAAAGCTAAAGTTTTCTAAAGTGATAACTGACACAGTTTCACTGCTTTAAGCTTAAGTTAGTCATCTTGAACATTTTTGTAAAACTACTAAACTCAATTATTTGTGGCAACTGAAGCAATAAAGTGTACTAATAAATGTGCACACTACTTTATTGAAGTTTCGTGTCCCCATGTTCAGCTGTCTTGTATCCTATAAATAAAACCTAAATCAAACTATACTAAAAGTGATTGAGTTTTATTATTAGAGTGCATTAATTTAGAAACTTGTTAAGCTTTACAGCTATGGGAAATATATATTAATTACTAAGCTTATCAAAGTTTTACTAATATGATAATTTATATATTTTATTTACTATGAGAGTTTTTGTTATAGGCAGAAATGATTTTTCAAGAGTTATGTGTTTAATGTAAATGTAAGATTACTAAACCATGCTTCTCCTATGTATTACTATTACTGTTCATTTATTGGTAGTGCTAAATGTGTAATTGTTTCATAAACTTGTAGATGCTCCAGAAGAAGAGGTAGAAGAGTGTGGATATTGTCAAAAAAAATTTTCCTCTGTTCGTCTTTTGAGAGATCATATGCGACACCATGGTAGTTTCTTTTCTTCTGTATTTCAGTAAAATAATGTACTTTGTTATCAACTTTTATCAATATTTTAATTATAAACATTTTGTTTGATAAAAGTATTTTAAGTTTTTACTAAGCTTTAATAACAGTGCTATAAAACAATAGTTGCAAAATGATTTATTAAATATTTTATAGCCTAAAGTATGAAGTCTGTGTTATTCCTAGTCAGCTGGACATTTAGTGATATTTTGTAATTGATTAATTGTTAGGCTTATTAATATATTACATTCAACTAATCAATTATTCTCACAGGAAACTTAGATAGTTAGAATAATTGAAAATGGTAGTAATTAGAAACACCAATTTTGATTAGTTTAATGATTTTGTGAGTTGTTACACTAATTAAGCTGAACAAACTTGAATAGTTGAGATAATTGAAAACAACTAATTTTGATTAGTTCATTATTTTTCTGACATTAATTGTAATTTACATGTGATTTTGCATGATGCTAATCATTGTAATTGGTGCTAATAGATAACTGAGTTAATTGCCCACCTCTAAGTACCGTTGTAAAAAAATTGTTGTTTTGTAATTTGTTAATGTACTACCACAACATTAAATCCACTCAAAGATATTGCTTTAATATACACTTGAGTGAATGCCAAGATTGTAGCTCTAGTGACCTTGCAGGATTCTTTAAATTATCTAATAACTTCCATCACTTGTACAGCAGTAGGGTAGGAAAACTATATTGATAATTTATCAAATATGGTATATATATATATATAATGCCTTGGGCTAGCAAAGCATGATTTGCTGATCAATAGTCTTTGAGTTTACATGTTCTGTGTGTTGCATGTTCAGGCAACTGATGAGCTCTGGCATTGAGGGAAAAGCCTCATCATGCAAAGTGTGCATTTGAGATGTCATGTTCTTACTGAAAACCCATATAGAGTCAATAAAGAGAGATTTGTTTAAAATCATTTACACTCACTGTAATTTAATGTCACATAAACAACTGTACTATATATCACACTTAGCTGGCATAAGCCATTATATACCATAATATCTCATTAATGTTTGACATAAATGGTATATCAATTGAGGCTTTGTATGCTGAAATCATAGCTAACTTGTCCCAAGTACTAAGCAAAAGGCCTCTTTGGCAGAGATATACAGCATACAAAGCATGTAGCTAAGATGCTATTGTGTTTATTATCATTAGAAATCCATAGTGTAGGGCCAGTAATGAAATGTTTATTGCTAATTTTTTACTGAAATATGTTTTAAATTTAAATGATAGTTACTAACCCTACGTGCATGGGGATAGTCCATTGGAATGATTCTATACAGGATAATTAATGTGTAATATACTTTTTAAGTTATCTAGTGTATGTTAATGACATTTTGTAAATGTTTAGTTAGCATTGCAAGTATGTTATAGATAAAAAAATTGGAATTTTTAATGAATTATTTCTGCTAAAAATTTGTCTGTGAAATAACTGAATCAGAATGACTCAGTAAATCCACTAATCTAAATAAAAGATGATTTTCATGTTAAGAATAAAAATACTTTTTTGCATCTTTCAGTGTTCATATTTTATTTACATAACTTCTAGAACCTCCTAGATGAATATAAAATGCTTTTTTCAGTAAAACTATATTTTATCTGTTATTTTCTCTATCCTAACACTAACGGTATCTATGTAGGCTAGGTCAATTTGACCACAAAATAATAAAAAATATGAAATATATCTAATTTACGATTTTTTTTTTCTACAATGACTGCGTACTGTAACAGAAAATTACAATTATTTATGCTAACATCTTCAGCTCACCGACCTTTTCACAACTTCTTTCAATAAAGTTTGTTTTATTCCTCTTTACTCCATGTCTGACTAATAAAGTAGCATAACAAAGAAATAAATCACCCAGTGAAAGCATAGTGCAAGTTAGGGTAAACAAAGTATTGAATTACATCTCACATGAGCATCTTGCATGTATTCTTTGGGGAGGAATTTTTTTTTTCCTTCAAGTTTTCTTATCTAATTTTTACATTTTAGTTATTATTATTATTATAACAATAAATTAAAAAATACATAAAAAACAAGAAATTTAAATACTTATGTTTGAAGCCTTGTACTTTTTTGAATTCAAAGCTCGATAAACATTAATCTTATTTTTTGATAGGGTTGTTTTAGTACTTTAGTATGCAGTTTAGAACACACAAAGAACACAATGTCCTATAATTATTGCAATTTAAGTGGCTTTTAAATTAAACTGGAAGTGGGTTTAAATAATTCTGTTGGTTGTTCAAAGTGACTCGGTGATAGCAATAAATGAAACTATAGGGCGAATAATTCGTAAACTTTTGCCTGAATGAGCTAGCTTTTAAGGAACTCAGTAAATTAAAATCTCTTTATAAACAATCCCATAGCAAATTTCAATGATAATTATTGACATTTTTTGAAAGACAGGATGTGATAAGAGGGTGTAACATGTGGGTTTGAATTTCTGGTTTATATCTGAATAAAGCAAGAATATTTAGGCTATGATTTTAGATTATGCCTTAGCAATATATATATTATATGTATGTAATTTAGGTTAAACTCAGAAGTCCATACAAAAGTAGAAAGCATATCTAAAATGAGCAATTAGGAGTGAAAAAGTACCATGTGAAACAGAGAAGTAAAGATTGGGAAGTTATTTAAATATTTCCATTTGAAATTAAGAAATAAAAAAGCTAATATAAAATTCTGAGTGTAACTGTAAAATGTCACAACATGGGTTAATGCTCTTTTTTATTAGTTTATTCAGTTTGGGATTATTTTTTTGTCAAAGTTATAGGCCATCTGTAACCACTCTGTCAAAAAATAAACTTCTCTTACATGCTTTTATAATATATCTACCTCACAATTAACTTTGGAAACATATCTTTGATTTTATGCCTCACATTTTGTCACGAGCTTGCTTAATCCTTTGTTTCCTGCAAATGCTCAGATTTTGTTTGACAGAAAATAGACAATAATTAAAACTTTTTACACTAGAAATTTCTTGGCAGAAGATTATATTGCAATTATTCATTTTAAGAGTATGTAAGTTGGGTCAACTGTTAATATCATATGTGAAATAGTTAAAGAAATTCAGCAGTAGGTGACAGCATTAATTGCATTATTATGGTGTTTTTGTTTACATTTTTTTCTATAATGTTTATAAGTTATTAAAGACTCTGTGACCAACAAGCAATTTGGTACATAAATGACCTAAAAAGTGTATTTAAAAAGCCAATGGAGTACATGAGCTCCATTGGTAATTCTGTGGACAAAATATGGCTTTAATGTAGTAATTCATGAATGAGATTTCAGTAATCTATGCACATAGCTAGACTGTGAGACTTATTTCACACAACAAAGGTTATGATGGCTTTGTAGATGTCACAATATCAAGTTCACACAGTAATAAATATAAAATATTAGGTAAGTATAAGCTTTGTTTTTCTCATTTTAATCTTTTATGTAGGATTAATATTTTCTATCAGTTTCTATAGAAGAAATCATTAAGTCATCACATGTATATTTGACACCTGATCGATCAGTGCAATAAAATTTCCCATAACTACAGTAAATTCTCCAGTTAAGAACAGTACTTTATTGATTTAACAGGTCATTAAAGTACATTTATCCATTTATCTTTAGATACTATAAAGAATATGTAGACAGTTTTCATTTTGCCACAGGCTATTCAGTAATCATTAAAAGACTTCTTTTCTTGAATAATAAAAAATAGTAAATTTAATAATGGGTTGAAATGAATATGTTAAATTTGATAGTTAACCAGTACAAGTGCCCTTTGTGTGACATGACCTGCCCAACACCATCAAGCTTACAAGGTCACATCATTTACAGACATTCAGAAGAGCGTCCATTTTCTTGTCAGTACTGTGATTCCAGGTGAGTGGTAGTTGTGCAATTAATTTTATTTGGTAAGAAAATGTTAATAAATCTTCTGGGCTGGGCATGGACTCTAGATCTGAGGATCTGTAGTATGCATCCTATTGCCATGACAGAAACAAACTCCACATTTTGGGGTAGCAGGTGTGTTGTAAGGATTATGATCAAGTCCCTCTATTCGACTGAAGTAGTTCTAGAGTAGGTGGTGGGTGTTGTTGATTATATACTGCCTTCCATTTAGTCTGTCAGTTTAAAATTAGGGGTTTCTAGCACATATAGTCCTTGTGTAGCTTTGCATGAGCATCTGAAACAAGCAATAACTCCTCCAATGTAATAAAGCCTGTTTTTATTTTTTTTATTAGGATCACTGATTACATTTTCCTTTTTTTTTCTTAATGTTCAATGTATTTGTAATAGTTTTATGAATGTAGGGTTGGCTTTCCCTATTAACAGCATGATGTATTGAAATATGTGTTAGTATAATAATTTATTTGAAGTCTTTAGAAATGTTTTTCTTCAAAACAGAAACCCATGTGTAAATATTATCCTTTTCAAACTAATTTAAAAATTATACTCGATCTGCTTACACACTGTTTAGTCATCTATTATAGATAATAACCCTTCCTTTGTCAGCTTGTTTGATTAAAAATGTAAAATTACTGATCGATTGGCCCCAAGATACTTTAAATGTCCATTAGATCTGTTAAATTACATGATTATGTTTTTCATATTTTTAGTAACTGGTACTTATTCAAAAGCTAAAAAAGATTTTTAACTATAGAATTGCCTCTCACTAATAGTTGCTGTGACATGTAAAGTCAAAGGTAGCCAGTTACATACTTGTGATCACAACTTGACTCGTATAACTTATTGCATCTTTCAGAAATTAATGGTTTATACCTATAATATTTGGATGTTAGTGTTTTTGTTTATTAATTAAATGCCTTCTATTTATCTGAAAAATTAGTTTGCATTGAAATGATAATAGGGTGCGCTTGTTGCATATTTCATACTTTTATTAATCAAAGTACTAAAAGGCTTCATGAAAAAAATTGTTAAACCTTAAATTTTACACTTACAAAGTTTAAATAGTGTGTCATGAAATTGTTCCTGGAACACTTATATAGTTTAATTCTACTGATCATATCTAAGATAAAAAGAAGCTAATTGTTGAACTCTGAATGATATGAATTACCTGAACCTTATGATGATAAGAACATGTTCATCAGTATTTGTAAACTACATTTAAAATTAGCTTCACCTTTAAAAAAGAAAACAACTAAATGTTTATTTTCTATCACTGAAACAAATTCTAGATAATTCCATTATTTGTAAACTTTATTGCCACTTTTTGATTTTACAATTTGCAGCTTTATAATGATTTGACAGAAATATTGATTTTTTTAATTTAAAAATGAAGTAATTCCAGCTTACTATATTTGAAAAATGTTTTAGAAGTTTTGTCAGTTATAACAATAAAATCTGTTTTGGATAAAATGGATGAATAGTTAAAACCTGTACATTTCATGGTTTTAACTTTTTACTGTATTTTTCCAAAATAAACATAGTGTATGTTTATATAAATAATGTTAAATTATGTAATAAAATATGTCATGAATTTGTTTTAATAGGTGTAAAAGAATATATGACCTACGCAAACATATGCAAGTCCACAATCCTAATGCAGTTTATGAATGTCCTGCAATGGATTGTGATTATTCTACCCGTTCTAATACTTGTTTGAATAACCACATGCGTCATGAACATGAGGTAAATTTTTCATTATCACATTTTTGTTTCTTCATGTTGATATGACAAATGTATAAACTTAGTTCCTACGTCGATCAACAATTACGTGTATTTAATCCACTGTTAGTGTTTTTTCTATGAATATCACAGAAAAATATCAAATAAGTAATTTATTTTGACCTGTGGTCAGATATAACACATTTTATGAAATGTTTTCAACCTATTGTGCTTACTTGCACTGTTTCCCACATCTGAGCAATATTGTGTGGAACATGTTTTTGAATATAAAAGTCATACATAATTATTTGCAAAGTTAGAAAATGTTGAAATTGATGATCGAAGAACTCTTGGAACATTTACGGTCATCAGTGTATAGTTTATTGCCATGCAAATTTTTTATTGTTCTAGAAGCTGATCCTTGTAGAGTGTATTTCTTCGCAAATGCACATCTTGGAATGCACACACTAAAAAAAAAAAAAACATGAGTTGTAAAATACAAGCAAAAGTACCCATCCCCAGTGACAGGAAACGTTTAAGTTAATCTATCAATTTAACTCATTTCATGGACTTTAAGAAGGTTAATTGT
>NW_013670587.1:1736-12257 GCF_000517525.1 Limulus polyphemus | reverse complement strand
CATGCAGTCAAACATTTTAATCACACTACTAGCCCAAATACTTCAGAACACATAGTTCTAATACAAATAGATATTACATGTATTGATAAAAGTTTAGAAAAACTACCTTTATACTCCAGATAAATAAAAATAATATATTTTTTATTTTAACCAACGTTTTGCCATTGCGGCTTCATCAAACTTCATCAACGGCAAAACGTTGATTGAAATAAAAATATATTCTTTCAATTTATCTAGAGTGTAAAGGTTGTTTTTTCTAAACTTTTATCAATACATGTAATATCTATTTGTATTAGAACTATGTGTTCTGAAGTATTTGGGCTAGTAGTGTGATTAAAATGTTTGACTGCATGTATTTTCGACTCCAGTTTCTCTTTCTCTCTTACTACCATTGCTGATTTAATCTTAAAGTTGCAAACAGATATTTCAGATGTTTCTTTTGCCTGCAATAAATCACTGTCACTATTTCTTGAAATCAAATCAAGGTATGAAAAATCTTGACAATAATTGTTTCTTTCAGTTAAGTTGGATTGCTAACCAAAGCAACTCATCTTGTCTACATTAAGTCTTTGAAGATCAGTGTTTTAAAATTTTGTCAGCCTCTCACTCTCTCTCTCTCTCTGATTTCAAGAGAGTTAGTTAAAATTATTAGTTTTTATGATAGTTTGTCTTGTTTTTTCTTCATGGAAATAGCAAAGCTATTAAGGGATTTGTTTGTTACTTTGGGAATTAGGGAAACCATTAATGGTAATTAATTCTCACTGCTGTTTCTGGATTCAGGTTTTCAAGCACAAGCCTCATTTTATGTAAAACAACATTGTGGTGTAAAATTCTTGAGCCAGCAAATCTGAAAGATTTTTCTACCAAACAAAATGGATTAAAATTATTGAAAATAAATTTCTGTTTAAAAACCAAAGATCTTACTCATATTTCAACTAAGAAAATTGCTGTTAGAGAGAGAAATAAAACAATATACAGCTATTTAACTAGTGTCATTTTATACCTGAAAGAAAACTTTAAATGGGGGTGCAATAGGTGGTTACAGCAATAAAACTGATATATAAAAGAACCTGAAATGATTTTCACTTTAAAACCTTAATTTCTAAGTTGGCTTAGTAGGGTTCAGTCCTTCATTTCTTTGCACTACACTTGGTTAATCACATTTTATGATATTGACTTGTATGTGTTAGTTCAATGTTGTACCATCAAAGATGTAAGCCATGGCACAATAAACAAAACGTTTAGCACCCATATATTTGGCTCCTAGCAAATTTACAACCATTTATCATTGGAATGCTTGCTAGATAGTAGATAAAGACAGTGGGAATCTCGTTAATCCATTCATGTGTGTCACTAGTTAGATGATGAGGAAAGATGTTTGTGTGAAGCTTAGTTAATGACAGCAAGAAAATTTTAACAGCAGAGCGTACCAAAAGTTTGCAAATTTACACTTACACTTTGATGTCAATGGTAGTTTTCAATAGAAAGTTTGGTGAAGTTACTAGTATCACAACAATCCTACACTTACACTTTGATGTCAATGGCAGTTTCCAATAGAAAGTTTGGTGAAGTTACTGGTATCACAACAATCCTGTTTGAACATATGTCATTCAAGTCCCCTGATGCAGATCTAATGGACTTTTATGCATGCCTTTGGTCTTCATAAATGTAATCTTAGAAGACAAAGACAGCAATGGGACCTGCAATAATGTAAAACATAGTTATAATTGTCAGTACAAGAAAGAATGCTAGTTTTTTGAAGTAGGATAGGGGTTCAATTTAAATTTCAAAATATAAAATGACCAGGTGGTTAGGGCACTCGACTCACAATCTGAGGGTTGCGGGTTCGAACATCTGTCCCACCAAACATGCTCGCCCTTTCAGTCGTGGGGACGTTATAATGTGACGGTCAATACCACTATTCGTTGGTAAAAGATTAGCCCAAGAGTTGGCGGTTATGACTAGCTGCATTCCCTCTAGTCTTACACTGCTAAATTAGGGACATGCTAGTGCAGATAACCCTCTTGTAGCTTTGCGCGAAATTCAAAACAAACAAACAAACAAACAAAATATAAGAAACTAAGCCATATTTCTGATAGTTCTTCCTCTTTATAGAAATGGCTAATAACACTTAATACTTTAAACTTCATAAAGTTATTTTGTTTTAATAATGGATTTTCCATAATTCAGCTATACAGGTTTTGAAAATAATATTCATTTTTTTTCTATCAAGTAAGGATTTTTTACAAATTGGGAAAAAGAAAAAACTTACTTGGATCAAATTATTATTTCATTTACCACAATGAACATTTTTTATTATTATGTTTGTTTACACAAACCAAACTGAAGAAAAGGAAAGAACATTGATTTCAAACGAACATGCATCCTCATTCATCTTGATTTTTTTTTGTGAAATCTACGTCTTTTAGTCTCAAAACTACGTGTTGTGGTCTGTCTTATGTATTGCGTTATAACGTTTTGTGAAAAATCTGTACGTGATGGAGAAAAATGGATATAATTTTTGGATTCAGCATACAGGAATTACTGTAGAATATATACAAATTTCAAGACAGTAAAACCATTGGAGGCCTATGTTATTCATTCCTGCATATGGAGTAACATTTCTCTGATCAAAAACGTTGTAATTTGGGAGAAATATGTAGGAAATGCATGATGTGGTAATAAGCTGAGAAGTAAGAATCCAAGCTTTCTTTAGCTCAGTGTATTGAAGATTTGCAGTTTCATTGGTTATACTATGAATGATCATTTATAAACATGCCCATCTTATAAGGATACTTTTATGTGTATTTTAATGCAAACCAAATACCCAAATGTTTTTGTCTGTAGCTGGCTTGTAGTACTATGAAAAGAGGCTGCTATCACTTGCTATGTACAAGGCACAAAATAATTATGATGCAAAAGAATCATAATTAAATGTACTGTGAGAGAAATGTTTTTTTTTCTGATGTAATTATATAATTTCTATAAAATTATAGGTACCAACAAGACAAAGAAGGATACTACAGACTTCAGATGGTACGATATGAAAGTATTGAACTTTCACAGTCTGTACTGGAGGACCAGGGAGACAGCCAAGAAGTAGATGAC
Organism: Limulus polyphemus; assembly: GCF_000517525.1. NCBI lineage: Eukaryota > Metazoa > Arthropoda > Merostomata > Xiphosura > Limulidae > Limulus > Limulus polyphemus. Next base: position 9,149 of record NW_013670587.1, on the reverse strand, counting down.
CCTATGAGTGCCATGGAAACCACAGAAGATGAATCTTCCAGTCAGCTCACACAAACTGTGACTCTTGTTACAGAAACTGCTGAGGATGAAGATGACAGAGTAGAAGTGGCAGAAATGCCATTTGTAGTGTATGTTCAAGAAGATGACAAAGACAAGACTACAGATTCATCTGTGTTGGTTCACCTTCCCAAATCTGAAGAAGACAGCCTTGCTCCTGTTATTTATTTAAACAGTCAACAGACTTTAGAATCTATTAGTGATGTAAATAAAGGTTACCGAACCATTCAGATTGTAGAGCAAACTAGTGATGGCAAAACAGTACTTCAGACAGCTCATGTTCTGGCAGAAGGTAGTGAACAAAATGCCATGTTTCCACTAATAGGATGATTCTATAGTCACCAAGGCTATTGAGTGTTATTAATGTTGTTAATTGATAAAAGTAAGGAGAATAATTTTTGATTCATGTAACCAAAACCTTGGATATAATCAAAGAAAGAGTAATAATTTGAACAAACTAGTTGTATCTAGTTCTTGTGTTAGGCACAAAAAAGAAACTAGAAAAATCTAATAAAAGAAATCCAGACTTGTTAGTTTGAAAGACACTACAAAGTAATATTTTTTTCTTAAAACTGTATCATTTTGTAGTGAATTTTTGGTCATCCATCTAACATTAAAGAATTTATGGTTATAAAACACCTACTTTATTGTTTTTACTTTCACTGTTACTGAAAAAGTAACAATAAAATAATCTGATTTATGAAAAGTGAAACCAGTCTTTTCAACTTCAGATTCCTCTTGTTTTCATAATTGAGTCTACGATATATTTTAGCAATGTATTTTATTTTGTATGTTCTCTTGTTTTATGCTTCTGTGAATTTGCTTTTACATCATAATCATTTCTTTTCAGTATTATGATGTGAAGCTAACCTTCCCCTCTCACCAGTGATGTGGAAAATATATTAAATGAAAGTTCTGGAAATATAAAACTTGTGTTTTGAATATTAAATCAGTTGTTTATTATAAATTCTTGTGAAATAAAAGCAGTTCTAAAAACTTTAAAACAAAACAGCTTGAATGTGCTTTTTAAGAGATACCCACTTATGTTATTTCAACTAAATAAAAGTGATATAATCTTGCTAGTTTGCCTAGTGATGAGTTTTTAAATGTCTCCAGCAGTTAAGTAAAGGAATAAACAAGCTAGTCTTAAATGTTGTGGACAAAATATTGTACAGAAATAAACCCATTATTTCACAAATAGCCATCTCAAAACTTCATATTTTTTGTAAGTTAAAAACACATCACTAGGCAAACTAGCAAGATTATATCATGTTTAGTTAGTTGAAACTTTATCTTATGAGGTATTCTTCAATCCTCACTGAAATAACATAATAGTCGAGTATAATGGTGTGTTTCTTGCCTGAGGAAAAGATTAATGTAAGTTATAGCTGATTAAATTATGTTCACAAGGAAACTAGCTTAATGCAAGAACACTTGTGAAAATTTTAAAATATTCTACCTGATATTTTAGTTATAGTAAAGCTCTGGCAGTTTTTTCTGCAATATGTACACTGAAGCTCTTATTATCAGTAATAAAACTGAAACCTAAAAGTTTTATTAAGAAGTTCATTACTTTTCTAAAACTTCTAAACTAAACACACACTGGTTCTGTACATAAGACAGGAACCTAAATTCAAATTAAACTGGAAATATAAGAAATCATAATATTGCTTATTTCAAAACTTGATAAAATACTATAGTTTATACTTTAATTAGATTAAAATGTCCACTACCATGAAAAACATGTCCCAATGCACTAAGACTGTTTCAAAAACTACATGTAATGAATGTTTTTGTAAGGCTTTAAAAGAGAAGAGCTGGATGTGGCTTAGCTGTTAGCATGCCTGGACTATGAATCAGAGGCTTCCTAGATCACTTTCAGTTACAGCAGAAATGTGCTCTACACTTTGGAGCCATAGGTGCTGTATAAGAAAGAATGTAAAGTCCACTAGGATGAGAGTTAATGACTGGTACTATTGGCTAGCCTGCCATCCACATACCCATCATTTCAAAATTTGTGTATCTTTGAACAAAAATATAAAACAAATTTCAAAGAGAAATTTGGTCAACCTTATAGCTAATTAATGTTTAGATTAAAGTGCGTTTTCTAAAACTGTTTTGTAAGGCCTCCACCACCACCACCGGGCACAGTGGTAAGTCTGCAGACTTGTAATGCTAAAAACTGGGTTTTGATATTTATGTATTAACAACTACCCTGTTGAGATATAGTATTGAGTATGGCCTAAGCTAATCACTGTGGTCTGTACTAAACGTGTGTAGCAAGATATCCAAACCAAATTCTCATTTTATATTAAAATTTTTGATCTTGTGTATATTACATCCAAGTACATCATTAAATGTACACAAACTAACACGTATAGCATGAGACACACTGTGACAACATCCATATTTCCACTTGTGCTAAAGTATGCATATGGTTTTCAGGTGCCTAAAACATTGGACCACTTTTATAACATAACAAAAATAAAGAGTTATCACAGACTTGAATAAGTAGAAGTAGCCCTTTCAACCGTGGTACATAAATGTATCATCTGTTTCTTGATTTTATTATTTGTTCCATTGTTATTCTCTGGTGATGATACCTGTTCAGCCATCCCCCAGTGAGACAGGAGTAACTCTATGCATTTAAAACATTAAAGTCAGGGATTCGGTGGACACAGCGCCTTTGCTTGAATGAGAATGACAAGTCTCCTTTGATACGTCCAACTTTACCTGTATTATAAGAAACGTTGAGGCTGATCAGTCTTGGAGATAATTTCAACCTGATCAGTTGGAGATATAGCATCCAGTAGAAGCAAAGTGACTATGCTGTTATTAAAGATACTGAAAACAAAATAATGTATTAAATGAACAATCTTTAGTCAAACTCAGTACTACTACATAAAATCTTGTTGGACCTCCTCTTAAGCAGACCTATCCCATTGTTTTAAAGTTAATTCAGTTCGACTTAAATATACCACACTTCTATAATGATCCAGCTAGACCACATTTTTATTATTGTTAATTACAAAATACATTCGTATACATGCAGTCTAATGTAGCAGAAGCACCAGGAAATGTCCAAACTTAAGGAAAAGCATTGTATTGCCTGTTCCTAAGTCCAACCAAGTAATCACCTATCAGAAATGCTTCAAGAAGTAACTCGGATCTCTAGCTGTCTGGGGTGACGTTTGTTTATTTCGTACCACAGTTACATGTATCTTCAGAGTTTACCTCTCACCACTGGCCTTTTAACCAACCCTGGGATGAGATATTCCAAATGTCGGGAGTGTGGTAGAACGGGCTTGTAAGACTACACTTGGAGTCGTAGAAACCTGCACAGGGGTCACAGCATGATGAATTACCGAAGGTAACTCATCCATTAACTCTACTTGACCCAGGTTTCTCCATGACCCATGGCTGCCTTAGCCTTTATGGCATATGGAGGTTTAACAATGTCCCATGGATCACCATCTTGCCTACTGGTGAAACAATTATATATTTTACACTAATAGCGCTTCGATATTCTCTACCAATCAGAGATGATACTGACTAGAGATGGGATTCAGCTGCTCTGGTTAGTGAATGCTACAGAGTCTGATAAAGACTGCTCCATTCAATCTTGGATGCATAATGCTTAATACAATCACGATGGTCCTCACTCATCTGTGCCTCCTGTATTCTAAAGTCACACCTCAGGAGAAAGATCCGAGTGGTTGTTTTGGGTGTACCAGATTCTGACAGTCCAGGATCCCAGGTCTTTGGCAATAGCTCAAAAGATGTCAACAACCTTTCAGCATTAACGAGAATCCTACGTCTAAGAGAGGACTTTTGCTTGCCTTAACTATTTTCTCTTAGAACTCTCATGCCTCAGTATCTAACTCTTCTATGTGTTCTCAAGTCTTTTCAACCCCATAAAAATGTCATTTTCTCTGTTTTAAAGATTGAATTCGACATTAAGGGATTATAAAAGCACCAACAAATACAATCATCAGGTGAAACAAATACTCTGCAATAAGTATTGTTGCGTCAGTGAAGTCACGTGACTAGTATCATGCCACTTCTTTCTCGAACCTTCGTGAATTGTCGGGAGATTACTAGATTGGTGGTAGGCTGGTATATATAAGATGGTCACAACGTGACGGGACAATGTGTAGTTAATGAGTAATTGAATGTATGCGGACAAAATATTGTTGGCCACGTGAGACGTGAATTATAGTGTTGTTACAGAGCGACTGTTGAAATTAAGTGTATCGTAAAGTTGTATTCGGAAAGAATAAACCAGTTTTATTTAAAAAAGGACTTGTGTCGCTAAAGTTTCGTCGGAACGAATTTACGGAAAATTAACTAACGACAGGAGGCGTAACAGTATCCTGTTCACTAATGCTACATTATTCTATTTCCTTTTTACTCTGTGGTATGCTCAATTTATCCAGATTTTTCCTCGGGTATTTGGGTAGGAGCCACAGAATAACAGGAGGGTCAACAAGTACTATTTTTCAAAGCATAATCTGATATCTCTCAACTCTAACTGAGTTTCAAGCAAAGAAAGAGACTGAACACAGTAAAAAATGTTTATTTCACTATAAACACACATCAAATCACTTTAATAAAGGCTAGTGTATCAGGCACCTTTATTGGAGTGTATATGATTTACTGATTTAGTCTCAGTAGTTCTAATAAACAAGCTTGATGCAGCAGATATAATATGACCTATATAGTTTGCACAATAGCATCAAAGCTCTTCTCTAATATACACTTTACCACATGACTGAGGCCCAGTCTCACTATTTACCAGCACATCATATTTTTCACAATCGAAATACACTCATATACACAAAGTCTTATGCAGAATAAGACACCAGGAACAACTTCAGAGTCCCTTTCACATCATAACACGGCAATCGGACCCATTCAATATGTTTTTTTTATTATTATTACTGCCACCTCGTGGGTGTAAAAACCCGTAGAACTACGTAAATACGGAACATATAGCAAAATTTTTCTCTGATTTATATGACAATTTATTATGTTGTATTAGAACACAGCTCCATTACTGTAATTCAGGAAGACTGGTACAGTCTCACATAGTAACATAGCACAAGAGCATCTCATCGGCTTATGCATAACACTTCAAAATTAGAAAGTTTCTATAAGTTTGGTAACAATAAATAATGTTATTAATTCTTACCATAAAAATCTGACTTGTAAATGACTTAAATAAAATTGATAATGAATACAATTCTCTTGCTTAATCTGGTTTACATCATAACAATTGTTGTACATAAAAATTGATAATATATATAAAACACTTAGACTATTACTATGTTTGTTGTATCCCAGCTAGCTTAATGAGCCTTGGTATTGGGCAAAAGGCTTCATTGACACTAGATATGACAGATGTAGTGTGGGTGACATATTATAATATGTTTTCCTTTGCTTTCACTCATTTTTAACTGGGTATTAGGAATGCAAAATTTCGGCATATTGGTGTTGTTACGACAGCGGAAGTCACGTGACTAGTAACACGTCATGAGCTTATAGAAAAATCATGTCCCTTCGTGAATCCTCGAGTGTTTACTAGATGTGCGGTATTCTTGTATATAAGACCGTCAAGAAATAACGGCAACAATGGAATTGAATTGCAGACAGAGATAGAGACGACAATTGAGTCAAGCGCGTGAATCGTTCGTTCGTTGTGAATTATAGCGTTTGTTTAAGTTATAGCGTGGCTGTGGAAATTAAGTGTATTGCAAAGTTGTATTGAGAAAGAATAAACTAGTTTTATTTAAGAAAGGACTTGTATCGCTAAAGTTTCTTCGGAAATAATTTTTACGGAAAATTAACAAACGAACAGAGGCAGTATGTTAAAGTTTCTGGTTATGATCAGCAGTCAAAACTAACCACCAATTATTTAGGATATTATCTGACAACCTCATCTGTCGTTGTTATATACCTGGTTAGTATCGTGCAGTCTGCTCCATAGAATTGCCGCTAAACTCACTAGGTTTGTTATCCCATTCTTAAACATCCACTTAATTTCAGTGCTGATAGTACCCCTGGAGCTCCATAGAATTCTATGTAATGGTTGTTATATTAGACTTTAGTCACCTGTGTCTATATGACAGTTGACATGCGACTGTTGTACAACACAATCCATCATCTGGTGCCACAAACATATCCACAAACTCCTTGAGCAATTTGTTAACTTCACTAACAAGAGACTTTAGGGACTACGTATGCGTCCTCGAACATGGTAAAGTAGCTAGGACAGACACGACCTGCATGGCTGGTTTGTGTCCCTGTTTTCATGATGATGGTCATTCAGCTGGAAGCTGAATAACTAAATCTTCATAATTGCAGACTAGCATACATAAAACACCAGCACTCAGATAGCTAACTGTTTGAGAAATTGCTTTCCAGACAAACACAGTGTTTTATATGTCACTTCTATCAACAAAGCATATGGTGATAATGCCTTTGTCTCCACAGCACACCATGAAATACTTGCACATTTTGTGGTATCACTGTTGCTTTTTCAACAGCACACTTGCAGTCCATTGTTCCTTATTTAGTCGGCACTATATAATTTATTCACACAATTGTATTTAATCTATTGCAGAAGTGAAGCTGGCTGACAAATTCTGTAGTAGATCTGTAATATATCGATGTTTGACAACTAACTCTGTTCAGCAAGAAAGATGTACCTTCACAAATTAGCTTTTGATCATTTTCCAAAAGGAAATTTGGGCTAAATAGCCGAACTGTTGGCTCTGAGTGTTTCAATATCAACTGAAACACAACTACTTGAGCATGTATCATTACAGAAACATACAATGTGAGGCTAAATCCATGGTTAACTGAATCTGAAACCAAAATATTGCTTGCATGCTGATTGTTATCTCTGCTTGAGCTAGTGATCAGATCCATTTCAGGCTCCACTAATATAAACTAGCCAGAGCAAATACTGCCATAGTTTATAATTGAAACTCTTGCATTTGCTCTGGTGTTAAACTTAATGGTTCTTGTATTGGATTATCCCATTTTGCGACAGAATATATATATATCTTACATCCAATGTTAAATGATTTACTGTCGAATCAGGGACTCCTTCAGAAGTTTCGTACTTAAAATGCTAAAATACAGGATTCGATTACCTACAGTAGACAATGTACTGATAACCTATCCTGTAGTTTCTGCTGACAAAAACAAAACCAACAACAGTATCACCAATCATGTAGAAGTTGTAAAACTAAGTGAATATTCTGCCTTTTTATGCTAATGGTTTCAGGTGTCTTGGGTAACAAATGTACCATTAGAGATTTAACCCTTTTTTGATAAATATATTGTTACGTC
>NW_013670587.1:0-736 GCF_000517525.1 Limulus polyphemus | reverse complement strand
TTCCGAATACAACTTTATGATACACCTAATTTTAACAGTCGCGCTATAACAAACGCTATATCTCACATGGCCTACAATATTTTGTCCGCATACATTCAATTATTCATTACACTGTTGTCCCGTCACGTTGTGAGCGTCTTATATATATACCACACTAACATATATCTAATAAATGCTAGGGCATTCTTGAAGGAACAGGATATTTCTAGAAACACCTGGCGTGATACTAGTCACGTGACCTCGCTGACGCAACATTATAGTAGGTGATTCTTTCATTCATTATCATATTTTCATTCTGGTTTAAATACTTCTATATTTCAAGGTAGGTCAGATGTAGCCTAATTATCAATGTGCCCAGACTGTTACTCTGATAATTTACGGTTCCTTTCTTATAGCCACAAAAAAGTGACACTTTTAAACCACAGGTGCATAATAAAAATGCTAATCAAGTCTAATTGTGCGATAAGAAAATAGAACCCTAAGAATGTATTAGTTTTCTCCCTTCCTTCTAGTCCATAAGCTCCAAATTAAAAATGTATGTGTGTAAATAACCCTTGTATAATTTTACACAAAAATTCATAAACCGATAAACCATTTAGAGGGAAGTGCATTCGTCTCTCAGTTTTCGTAACTGTTTGATTGAATAGTGTGTGTGATGTATTATATGAATAAAGTATTGTTGCGTCAGCGAGGTCACGTGACTAGTGTCACGCCACCTGCTTTCTAGAACTATCCC
>NW_013670586.1:66204-74741 GCF_000517525.1 Limulus polyphemus | reverse complement strand
GTTTTAGCGCAATTGTTGAAATTAAGTGTATCGTAAAGTTATATTCGGAAAGAAAAAAAACAGTTTTATTAAGTAAGGACTTGTGTCGCTAAAGTTTCGTCGGAACGAATTTACGGAAAATCAATTAACAAACGGAGACGTAACAATATTTTTGAAAATGGCCAAAGTTACCAACCAATGTGGGGTCATGATCTTAGTAATATTGGTGATGGACAAAGTTACAAGCATCCTTACCAGTGATGCCAAAACTATAATAACAGGGTTAATTGAATACTAAATTTCTAACATTCTTATTTTAATTGCTTTTTAATGGTGTTGGTGTTTTTACACTGTTGTGAGTCTGTGTTGTGCCACTTGTATTAAGTTGTATTGGTGGCAGGAAAAAAGTCACACATTTTTTAATACCCAAATACAGTGTAAAGTAATACAACAAAAAACATTTTAAGCTAGTTATTTATTGAGATAATAGCATGATATGTAACATTATATGAAAATTAAATGACATACACTCATTAATAACACAGCTTACATAACTGTTGTACAAGGATATAAAAAGGTAAATAAGGAACAAGGCTACTCGTCTGGCTTACCACTACCTGAAGAACACAGCTTTACATCTGACGTGAAGAACATAGCGTGACCTCACGAAATCAGTCTGGATGACTCTGCTTACATTTCCTACATTGTATAATGAATTTACTAACACATCAACTAATCTAAGCATTTATTCATTACAATTCATAGTGTCATGCTTTTTGATCAAACAGCACAATACAAACGGTGTTAACTGAACAAGTATATTTATATATAATGCAGAGTCAAGTACAATTTTCAGGCATATACGAGGTCAGACATCACATGAATGAGTGGAATAATTCAACAGTCTAACTTCTAAGAACATAAAAAATTATAAACATAAATTTTTGAATTGTGACTTTTTCATACATTCATTTGTAGTAACCTTGTACCAGTATACAGTTGAAATTTATAACTTTAGTCATGATGTCTAGAAAAGACTTACCTCATCAACCTCGAAGGTATGGCACCTTTCTTGAAACTACCCTTCACAGTGCCCTCCGAGATATTGCCAAGGAACAATCTCAAAAGTGTGGCTAAAAAAAATACAACATTCCAAGAGAAACTCTCCAAAATAAACTGAAAAGCACACATAACTTGAAACTTGGGTGCCCTACAATGTTATCAGAATTAGAGGAAAGGGTGATCATTGAACGTTTGTTGAAACTATCTGATTGGGACTTCCTACCCCTTTAAAAGGATGGACCCGAGGGTAACAGTCAAAATGTACCTGGACAAGCAAGAGTAGAAACAGAAAATGTTTTTAAAAGTAATTATCCTGGAAAACAGTGAACTGATCTGTTAATGAAGAGGCGCAGCAAAGATCTTGCTCAGCACATAAGCCAAAAAATTGCACACAAACATGCTAAAGTAGAACCATATCAGGTAAAAACTAACTTCAATAACCTAAGAGAAATGCTGTAAGAAGTACCACCTGGAAATATTGTCAGAACTAAGATTTATTAGTTATTTTGTTGCATTCTGATGCTGGTTCATATATTTTGTTTATTTATGATATTCATGAATATTGTATTCAAATGGAGTTTATTACATTTGATGTGTCTCATTTAGTATGCACTCATTATTAAAATCTTATTACACTAGTACTCTTATTGAAATGCACGTTTTATGTTTTTTCATTTTCTAAATTTTTTTTTTAATGCTTGGAATGGCAAAATTTCTCCCATATCCAAATGTGGCCACAGAGAGATTATAGATATATGGCCACAGTTGTGAGGTAACTTTAGCTACCCAATTTTTGGAGAAAAAATATATACACCATTAGGTGGGTCAACCATGATATTCCATGTGTTGGTAGCTCTTATAAAAGTACCCATTTAAATAACATTATTAATTTTTTTACAATAATGACAAAGTTCACTCATATGTGGTTAAAGTTACCAGTATTAGCATCAGAGCATTGCCTCGTTGTCTGGAATGACTTATCCACCACTATGCCATGATCTCTTTTCTTCATGCAGTCATACTAATGAGCAGGTTACATCTATATTAAATGTTTGATCCAAGTTATGTTAATACAATTGCATTACCTTGCATTTCTATAATTAAAGTCATTTGCCAAATATCTTTCCAACTTACCAATCGACACAAGTTACTCTGCAGTAGCCCAACATTCTCAGTACAACTAGAAATATCCAAGAGATTAATGTCATTTATTAATTATGCCCCTACCAAGATTAGTAATATAAATAATAAGAAGTACAGACACAAGCACTTTTTCCTGAGCTATGCCACTAGTAACAGAGGTACAGTTTAACTGGACTCCATTAGTAAAATTTTGCTTTCTCCCATACAACCACCTCACAGTAGAATTAACTATTCTTTCAAAAACCCCTACTAATATCATTTTCTTAGCCAACTTTCTGTGTGGCTCCTTATCAACAGGATTTTGAAAATCTAAGTACACCAAATACATACCCTTACAATCAGTTCAGAAAAGAAGTGACATCATCAGAGAAGAGTTAACAAACTAGTTAATCAAGATTTTCCTTTCATAAATCCATGGCTTTCTTTTATGTTACTTGTCACTAATTGATTTTGCAAAGTTTCTTTTATCACTCTATACTTTTCCCACTATAGTAGTAAGACCATCTGGTTTCAAACTATCAGTTTCTTTTTTTGTCCTTCATTAAAACTGAACATAACTTGAAGTTTTAACTTGTATATCCATAATATATTGTGTAATGATAAAAACAGTTTTAAAACTGACATTATAAATACCATACATTTTAATTTTTCTTGGGTTAAAAAAAATTAGGAAATTTTAAACCACTGAAAAAACTTCAGAATATTGTAAATTTAGTTTTATTTATATAATTTTATCAATCTAAATTTGTGGCATGATAAAATTTATTAAAGAATTGTTGGAAATGTTACTAATTTAGATATTAATGAAAAAAAAATCATTGTGCTTACTAAACAATGACTAGTCATTTATTTTAGTTTTTCAGAATATCTATAAAATGCTAGAAATGAGCACATCAGAGAAAGTTAAAATATAATGGAAATTGTTTTACTTCATATTTCAAAATTTGATGTGAATATGTGTTAAAAATTAAAAACTGATTTTTTGGGTAAAAGAGAGTAATATAATTTCACTGTAATATACATTAGAAAATTAGGAAGCCTTTTTGACAGATGTTTTCACTCGGTCTTTCAGTTTCTATGTTCAGCTAATTGGACAAGTACTTGGAGAAATAATTATTCAAGTTGATTTATTCATCATGTAAACTGCATTGCATAATGTTAATGAAAAACATTACATTTAAAAAACATATTCATAAAACATCTTTGAATAATAACACTGAATTCACAAAAAATTAACTACTCAGAAATAAAACATTGAATGCTGTTACATTACACTTAACTTTATAACAAATCGTAATCTATATATTAAAAATTGTTTTTCATTTCTTCTTTCGAAGAAAAAATTGTCTAATACTTTGGAATGCTGTCCCAAACTTGTGAAAAGTTTGCAAGTCATTACTAATCCATTTCGGAAGAGCTGACTTTACAGAAACACGATTGTAACGTGCATCAAGTAGGAGGATGGTAGCAAAGTCATTTTTGTGTCGAATAGCACGTCCAATGGATTGATTAACAGCTTTCATACAGATATTCTCATAGTGAACTTCTCCCGCTGGCTTTCCGTCACAGGTAGATGCAAACTTGTTCAGATAGTTTATCTTCTCTTGTAGTTCTGGAGACTTGATATTTGGATATGGGAGGCCAATCATAACAACACATCTTCCAAGGTCATCTGAGAAATTAATTCCTTCACTCATTTTCCCTCCTACCACACTAAACAATATAGCACCACTAAGTGTGTAGAAAGATGGGTTACTATTGGATTGACTAATGCATTTGGTATAGCTCTGGAGAATTTTATCAACTTGACATGCCTGTTTTGGTTCTCGAAATACCGTCTTCTTGATGTTAAGTTTTGCTATGGTTCCATTTTTCTCCCAGTAGTTGTACAAGCGTTGCTCATACTCATAAGAAGGAAAAAAACACACTAGACCACCAGGAATTATAGTACAAATATTAACCAACACTCTTCCAAGTTCTTCCATAACAAAAGGGAGCTCACGAGACTGATAGGTAAAGTCAAGTTGCTTACCACTGGGTCCATGAGATAATGCAATAGACAGTAAATTTTCTGGTGGAATAACATGGCCACAAGAGAAATGAGTAACTCTCTCAGGTGATACACCACAAGGTAAGAAAAGCTGGTTAACAACTTCAGAAACTGGTTCCATTGTTCCACCTGCCAAAATGACTGACCTTGATTCTTGTACAATATCTCTAAACTGAACAGCTGGATTTAACAGCAAAAATTTTAATGAGGATTTCTGAATAGTATTTTGTTTAATGCAAATAACTCTTCCATCTTTATTTGGATTTGTAAGTGCCTGTAAAAATCCCTGAACCTGAAAGAGAGGAGAAGAAATTAAAATCTCCTCTTGGTTTGAAGTTTCTTGTGAAATTTGTGGCTTGCCAGAGAGCTTCGATAAAAAATCACTAAGGGAAGACATATTTTTTTTAACTTCAGACTGTTTTTCTTTAACCTGTACTTGGTACTTTCCAGAAAACCCATGCAACTTCTGAGCAATTTGACTTTTGTTACAAAAACTAAGCAGTTTGAAAAGATTGATGTTGTCAACCCCAGCAATGGATAAAAAGTCATTTGTATGGTAGACTTTCACATCGGGATCTCCTTTATACTTCTTTTCTTCAGACAACTTGCCTAATGTGCCACCAATCTGCTTGATGAAAGCATTCATGATAAAGAGCACTTGTTTAACATACATGAGATTCTTTGGATTAAGACGAGAGTAATATCGCTGTAGATAGTGATTTAGCTGAGCATAAGCATGTGACAGATGCATGCCACTTAGAATAACACTGTGTATGTTGTTGATAGTCTCCAGTAAATTGTGAGCTTCATCAATGATAACTATATTTCCTTTTAATTCAATGCCACAAGCCTCTCTTGTTGATTTATGTAAGAGCACTTGATATGGTAAAACAACAACTTCTGCATCGGACACTGCATAACGACTGCTGTAGTATGGACAGGATTTTAGTTTTCTTCCAAGTTCAATGGATTGTTCAATGTCTTTAATATCTACTAATAGATGATCTCTCATATCTTCAATTGTATTGTTTCGATAATATGGACAGCCACTTCTTTTATGTGCCTGTTTATTCTCTTTTAGTTCCTTCAGGATCTTACCATCTCTCTTGTTTTTCTGAAGATCAAGACATTTTTCATTTATCAATGTTAAGTTATTAAGTTTTTGTACTGTCTCATTGATGCAAAGATTCTGTCTTGAGCCAAGTGACACCACACAAGTAACACTGGAATATGAACTTCTCTGAATTTCTTTAACAAACTGAGAAAGTTGGGAGTGTGTCCTGCTACAGTAAAATATTTTCAACATTTTAGTTTTTTCACTCTCTTCTTCCTCAATATATTCATTTTTTCCACTTCTAGAATCATCATCATCATCACTAATATATTCAGTTATTAAATCATCATCATCATCTACTTCACTTATGTCACCATTTTCTTTTTCTTTCAGTTCTTGCTTTACAGCTTCTTTGATATGTTTCGCATTTTTGAAAAGTTCATCAAAAACAGGATCATCTTCAGTATTATCCCTTTTTCTTTTAACTTTTCTCCTCATGTTTATAACTCTATTTTCTTGAGTCTCAAGTATGTTAAGTTCTTTTCTGGCTTGTTTAATTTTTTCATTTTCTTCTTTTTTCTTTGAATGTTCAAGAAACCAATCAGGTATTTGCTCCCTGTTTTGTTCATACACACCACCACCAGATTTAGAAGCTGAAGTATTTATGGATTTCTCAGCTGTATCTAAAAGTTTCTTGAGCTCACTTTTCTTTTTGTTCTCAAAATTTTTTAACCATGTTATAGCTCCACAAATCAAACTCAAGGACTTTCCTGTTCCTGTTGGGCTTTCGAAAATGCCTATTTTCGCCTTCTCTAAAGTTTCGTAAAGCTTACTCATGAAATCTTTTTGAACAGCGTATGGTTCAAAAGGAAAGGGGAAATTCACAGTTTTATTTACCTCTGTGTCTAGTTCTTCCAGGTCCTTGTTTTCGATCATGGACATTTTATTACCGTTTTTAGGTTACTTTCTAACTTAGAATTTAAGTTTACTGCTATCAAGTCAGTTGTAACTTGTATTTAGAAGGTTACTGTAGTTTAAACGTTAATATAATAATAATTATAGTAAAATCATTGTTCGAATCAAGAGTAAAATTTAAAATATGTCTCACTAAAACAAACTGAATATTATAAACGGAAATAACACGAACTTTCTTCTAAACCTTATTTCCTAAAGATAAAACGAAAATATGATTCACAACATCAATAGCTGGTACATAAACAAGTCTAAATCTGGCGCGAAATATTTACTTGGACCTCTGTTGGTAAATATTTGTATATACAAAAAATAATATTTTTTAAAATTATAATAAATAATTAAAACAACGTTTTATATTTATACAATAAAAACTTTATTGAAGCCGTACTGTCGTGGTGTTGACGTTTGCGACAGCATTTAGCAATTTATGCAGGGATGGGGAGGATTATATACCCTAAATATCTTTTTACATCGGATTAGAACCTTTAGTTGCCTCAACCTACGTTATAGCTTGCTTAGTTTTCTAATAGATGCTGAAGTATACATTTTACTGATTGCTCAATTTCCAGGTGTTACACGTCATAGAATGTTTATTTTCCGCCCTCCTCATCCGTGTAGTGAGAAGGTCTCATATCTTGCACCACTCCTTGTTTTTCTGCTGTGCATGGGGGTGGGTCACCCCTGATAAAGGTAGGGGTGCTGCTAAGACACGTAAAGTTGTAGTTGCAGGTTGTGCTTGATGTTTGGACGCTGTTTATTATATATGTTTCATTATGTAGGTTTAGTATAAGTTATTTTGTTTAGTTTCAACTACAGAATAAATTTGTGTTTGTTTTATGACCTACAATGTTACCATGTGTTCATTTATAGGCTCATTGCATAGTTCAGTGTGACTATGTTTTGGTTAGCTCTGACATTTAATGGATTGTGAGTACAAGTACAAAATTATCACTCATGTTAGAGTTGGCTGACTTAAATTTCAGTGTTTGTTCAGGCATCATTCTGAAACAGGGACTAATCTATTGATAAGACCAGTCTCAGTGCTAACCCCATGAAGCTTAATTGTTGCGAATGAATCTTTGGATGAAGGGTCGATGGCTAACGAAACTTAGATCTGCAAATTGTATGAAATAGTGCCAAACAAACTGGGTAGTTTGACAGATTATTAAACAGAGGACACTTCACCATACTCTGTTACTAGTGTGTGGAATCAACGTGGAAATGCCAAGTTACTGGTTTTAAGAAGAGCTGTCGGCGTAAGGGATTTAGCACTGATATAAATGTGATGTTTTAGAATAGAGTAACACAACTGCCAAAGGGTAATTATTCTTGCTTTTTCTCAGAATTCCAAAGTTATGTGTAGATTTTAGTCAAGTTAAGGCAGTCACTCAGGCTGATACCTTTTTATACTTTTCCATTACATGAACAGATAATTGTGCAGACGCATTTGAAAGCAGTCATTGCTTCATTATGCAAAATATGGTGTTTGACTACTGGAAAGTCAAACCACATTTTATTCGGAAAGTCACGATTCATGAGAGACGATTCACTATGTCATATGGGCCTTCCCATGGAGAAGACAACTTAGGAGACTTCCCTTTGGTCTTCCTGGGATTATACAACCACACCTTGTCTCCTGGTACAAAGCTGACTTCAGTAGATCTCTTATCATAACATAGCTTCATGGAATCAGCAGACTTTTTCAAGTTTGAACGCACTTGATGGTGAATATCATCCATCCTTTCAGATAACACTTTCACGAACTCTGACACATTTTCAGGCAACTCTTCGTAAGGTGGGCGTCCTGTTATAGATCTACTGGCAACCGAAGTTCGCGACCAAACATCAACTTTGTTAAAGTGTATCCAGTGGCTTCATGTTCTGCTGTTCTATAGGCCATCAACAGTGGAGGGGGTAAGAAATCCCAGTCATCTTGGCGGCTATTACAAAACTTTGCCAATTCCTGTCCCAGTGTTCAACTGTACTTTTCTATCATCCCATCAGACTGTGGGTGAAGTGGCATTGTCCTAGTCTTTCATATACCAAACAACTTTCAGCATTCATGGAACACAGCTGATTCAAAGTTACGGCCTTGATCGGAATGCAGTTAGTATGGCATACGAAATCTGAAGAAGAAATCACTAATAGACGAAGCTAGAGTTGTAGCTTCCTGATTTGGTATTGCATGTGCCTCAGTCCACTTGGTGAAATAATCCATCACCACACAAATGTATCTGTTTCCAGCACCAGTTTGGGGCAAAGGACCAGCAATTT
>NW_013670586.1:58910-65237 GCF_000517525.1 Limulus polyphemus | reverse complement strand
AGGCTCATTGCAAGGTATACTGCTTTCTGCTCATCTGTCCATCCATTCATTTCTGCCAATAGCTCAATTTGTGCTCTATATGCTTCTCACAGTGCCTTCCCATCGAATTTCCGTGGCTTCCTTCGTACTAGATCACTCCTATTGCTGACACTTATGTCTGGAATGTGACTTCTGACAGGATTGAAGATGTCTGCATTAGGGTTTAGCTGCGGGGTCTGGAAGGGACTTCCCGTTGTCTGAGGCTGATTAGGTCGATGGCTAATATATCCTCCTTGTGTAAAAGACACTAAATCATCCTTTAATGTATTTAATTCACTTTGAAATTTGCTAATGTTTTCAATTTGTACTTCTTGTCACTGTTGTTGACTTTCCTGTAGTTGCTGCTGACCTTCCTGTAGTTGCTGCTGACTTTCCTGCAACTGTTGGAGACTTTCTTTCTGTTTCCTTTCTTGTTCCAGTTGCCACTACTGTAATCTCTCTTCTTGTTTATTTTTTTCTCCTCCAACCACTGCTGTAGTCTCTCTTCTTGTTTATTTTCTTTCTCCTCCAACCACTGCTGTAATCTCTGTTGATGTTTATTTTCTCGTTCTTCTTGTTTCTTTTGCTGTTCTTGTATTGCCGCCTTCAAATCTGCTAAGTTGTAGTTTGATTTGCCACTTCTCGTTTCCATCTTCTTTTTTCTTTTCCGTCCCACTCTCTCACACTAAATTGTTACGTCGTTTGTTAATTTCGCGTAAAAATTCTTCTCGAGGAACTTCAGCGATACAAGTCCTTTCTTAAATAAAACGAGTGTATTCTTCTTCAATACAACTTTGCAATACACAGAATTTCCACAGTCACTTTAATTTAAATACACGCTATAATTCACAACGATTCACGCACTTTACTTACGGCTTGACTCAATTATCTGCCTCTATTTCTCTCCATCTGCAATTATTTGCCGGGCTTATATACTAAAATAGAGGGCGCCTAGAAAAGACTAGAGTTGCCACGAACAGTCATGATCCTTCTAGAATTTCATGACGTGTTACTAGCGTCACGTGGCTTCCGCTGTCCTAACAATATAGATAAGTACATATGTAGTTTTGCGGTCACATTACAAGCACAGAAAGAGTTCCCACTGATCAGGTGAAGGTTATAATCTTTTGTTGTTACTTTTGGATTTTATAGTGCAAAGCCACATAGGTTTTCTGTGCCAAATAATATTTTTAAATAGTAATATATTTAAAAAAGTAAGTAACAAAATAATCAAAAAGTATAAATGAAGGTTAGAAGTAATAAGACCTATGGCCCATAGAGCTAAAACATGGTCAAGCATTAATCATCCTCTCAAAATCTCTACCTTTACTCTCTAAATGTAAAGTATTGTTATGACAGTGGAAGTCACGTGACTCTGGTAACACGTCATGAGTTTCTGGAAGAATAATGACTTTTCCTGGCAACTCTACTCTTTTCCAGGCGCTCTCTATTTTAGTATATAAGCCCGGCAAATAATTGCAGATAGAGAGAAATAGAGACAGATAATTGAGTCAAGGGAGCGGTAGTGACCGTAAGTAAAATACGTGAATCGTTGTGAATTATAGCGTGTGTTTAAGATAAAGTGACTGTGGAAATTCTGGGTTTTGCAAAGTTATATTGAGAAAGAATAAACTAGTTTTATTTAAGAAAGGACTTGTATCGCTGGAGTTCCTCGGGAAGAATTTATACCGGAAACTAACAAACGACCAGAGACGCAACAGTATTTTAAGTCGGAAGAATTTGAAGTAACATCTGATATAGAGCAAGAGATCTAACCAATACGTACTTATTACAGTCAATACGTACTTATTACAGTAAGACAATTATATGTGAGGTCACTTGCTCATCCCATAATTAAAAACAAAGAGGACTCAGTTTCCAGGTATTTCCACACTTATACCTGACCAATGTTGCTAGAGAACATCCTAATGCAACACTAGAGAATTATCTTGTGACAACTTTTATAGGAAACTTCAGCAACACCAAAGAAAAATAACCATAGAAGGCGTTGATGGAGAACTCTCTTAGACTTTTGCTAATGTGTTCTTCAGTAAAATTTGTCATATCAATGTTTAGAAGCACCTGAATACTCTCTTTTCCGTACTTTGGTTAATAGTGTTGCGTCAGCGAGTCACATGACTACTGTGACGCCACGTTTCTAGAACTATGCTGTACTTTGGCGAATGCTCTAGTATTTACTAGATATAGGGTAGTCGGGTATATAAAAGAGGGTGACAACGTGACGCGAAAATGTAATGTGTGTGTAGACAGTGAGTAATTGATCTGCAGTCAGAAGTATTATTGAGCACGTTCGTTGTTATAGCGTTTGTTTAGCGCGATTGTTGAAGTTGAGTGTATCGGTAAAGTTATATTCGGAAAGAATAAACCAGTTTTTATTAAGAAAGAACTTGTGTCGCTTAAGTTTCGTCGCAACAAGTTACGGAAAATCAATTAACAAACGGAGACGTAACAATAGCATGACCAAGTATTGTGATATGAATGAAATTTGACCCGTTTCAAATAAGCATATAGTGGTTGATTCTTTCAGTTATATTGTTTTCAAGAATTAGTTAAATAACTGCTATAATCCAATTTATTTCTTTACATTTATAATTGAACTGAGTTTTCCGTCTCTTGTGTTCAGGGATAAGCGTGGCACGGTGGTTATCGTGCTGTTAGAGAGGAAAGAAATCGCGGTACGACCTTTAGGGCTTTTGATGCATTATATGAAAGACAGTCAAACAATACTATTCGGTCTGAAAATAGTAGCCCAAGAGTTGGCGATGAGTGGTGTTGGCTAGTTGCCTTCTACCTATCCTATCATTTGAAAATTAAGTACGGTTAGTGCATATAACTCGCGTAGCTTTGCGTGAAATTCAACAAACAAATAAACTTGTGTTTGTGAGCAGTTGAATAGATCATTATGAAACTTGTAATTTGTATACAGTCTCTTTTCTCAGTTTATTCAGGTCCAGATTCAGTTTAACTTTGTAATACATTTTCTGCTGAACGTTTAATTAGAGGGCACTTAAGGAAAGCAGTGTACCAAGGAAGAACACATTGTCACACGAAACGAGAGATGTCATGCTTTATTTGAATGACTTAAAGCTGTTTATTTGCGTCACGTTGTGTCTAAACAGAACGAGTCCGCAGAAAACGTAATACTTTTTTTTTTCACGGAACAAATCGTCAAAGGATGCTCAGTATTAAACAAAGATATTGTTTTGATAGACTTTTCGTTCAATAATTGGATTATGTGGTAAAGGTGCTTCAACTTCTAGAAAGTGATGTTTCTTATTCAATGTATCCGCCACAAAAAAGCGCCGATCAGGGTCGTGCTATTATTCCGCTGATCGAGAGTAGTTTCGTGAAATACCCACTGCCATAAACACGTGCACTGTCCACGCTGTTTACTATAATATAATGCTTGTGATTTTATATTTAATGTAGTCTTAAAGTTAAAATGTGTGAGAGAAAAGGTTTTCTAGTTAGATCATCTTTCTTAGGAACCCACGTAACTGCGCTGACTTTTCATGAGAATGTACTTCTGGTTGGTAAGTTCTAGAATATATAATTAGTTTTTAATTTTATATACTATAGCCCAGAATTAAGTTAAGAAAATTATAAATTATGAAATTGGCTTCAGTTTTTCAAGTTTTATAAATTACAGGTAAATTATTATAACTCAGGAGTCAGAATCATCAACGTAAATATTGCTGGGTATTTCTATCTTTGTTTTTCTCCACTTTGTACAGATATTATGAAACTTGAAAGCATACAGAATTGGAGCATACCATAACTTTAAATACGCTTTAAAACAATAATGTTTCTAGGATAGGAAATCATCCTATCACACATATTGAGTTTGTTTGTTGAAGGAAAAGTTAATGTTTGCTTTGAGGAAACATGCAGATAGGTCGAGGGAGTCAATATTATAGAAGAAAAAAAGAAAAGAAAAGAATTGCTTTTGAGATGATAAAGTAGTAAAATCCTAGGTTTACTAAGATATACAACGGATGAAAAAAGGTCTAGGGTCAAGAATTTGAAGAACTCGGTTCTGAGTCACACAAAAGTAGCTATTTTAAACAGATATAACTGGTTGTTGATGAGGATGGGGAAGGAAAGGATCCTGAGGTGTTTGTATTAAAGGATTCTGTAAATAAGCTTACAGAAAGATTTGTTTCTAGTTCTTCAGTGATTTAGAGAAAACAATTTTAAGTCTTTTTTAGAGTTTAAACATTTCAAACCATGAATAATTTTGGTAGCTTATCTCTAAGCTTTTTCAAGAAAACTGATACATTTTTTCTATAGTAAAAGGACCAAAACTGAAAACACCATGATTTTGTGCATTTTGATGATAACCTCCCTACCTCAGAATTAAAAGTTTTGTAATATATCTTGTAACCCAGTTTTTCTTTTTACCAGTTCCAAACAATCAGCTAAAGGCTTGAGATGTTTGCCAGACATCACACCCAAAACCTTTCTCACTCTCCACAACATTTATATTTCTCACATGGTAAAAATATATTTCTATATCACAAATACACCACTTTACAGTTATCATTATTGAAACTCATTTATCATATGTTAATTGACTTGACAAGACTATTTAAGTCCTTCTAAATCAAGGATATGTTGTATAACACAGAATAAACAGGTAAACTTAATAGACCTATTGGACATGTTAAATTAAAGGAAGATTTGTTTACCCATTATGGGTTTCATTTAAGCAACTTCTAAAGTAATGCATTGGAAACTAAATTATTTTATCAGGGGCTGTTTCAATTACACTTAATGGTAAAGAAAATGTTTTGATCACAAGGAATCATGTCATGATATTTGAAAATGAGATTAATAAATTGATTAGTAGTACTGTTTGGGAAAATGAAAATAAGTGTAGTTTTTTACACTAATAGTAGAAATGAATGTAAGTTGCTTGAAATAAAAGCTATGACATTAGTTAGAGTATTAGATGCCATCCATGTTACTGAAGTTAAGTGAAGATTATTAAGATGTTGTTTTAGGTTTGAAAGTCTTTTACTGAGACTGTGTCAAATATCTTAGCTGATAGAACTGTGCAGGTCCAATCTACAATTTTCAAGTTCAGGGCTGAAAGTCCTAAACAAATCTATGTGTCTAAAATTAAAAGTGAATGTTTAATAATATAAAACTTTTAAAATAAAAATTATTATCTGTTAAAATGTATTGTTACTAATGGCAAAAAAAGTTTTTAGGTGCCATACTCAGTCAGTAGGTCTAGTTATCCCACCCCTAATTTTGATTTATTTGTGATAAATAAAATTAAGTCTAATTAAATATTCTTAATATTTTTTATATACACTGCTAGTTACCAACTCCTCTTACAAAGAATATACCTAAGTATATGAAAACTTTGGCTCGCTGAAATTGGGCCAGGTCAGTAATTTAAATCTCCCACCATCTATGATATAAAAAAAGGAGAGAGGTAATTGTGTTTGTAAAACTGAGCTCAAACCTTATGAGTGAAGTATATTGGAAAGAGCTTGGTTAATGTTCCTAAAAAATAGAGAGGAAAAGATGTTTGTTTGCATTTTCTATCAGCTGCCTTGCCAGAATTATGACATTTATGGGAAAATATAAACTGACTAGTTATAGTGCCAGTAGAAAAAGACTTCTTATTGTGGGAGATTTTTCATTTTAGGGAAATTCATTAGGATAGGCTATCTTCATTGTATGAGGATGAAGACTTTTGGAGGTTGTTGAGGATTTTCCCCCCTCACCTTGCATATGAAAGATCCTACTAGAGAACATGCTATCTTAGATTTTTTTCTTTGTAATAAATAGGAAGCAGTTAGATAGTTAATAGTGTGAGATAACTAGTAGTTATAGCTATTAGGATGATTTTTGGGATAGAAAAGTTATCTTAGAGATAGGTTAAGATCTCTTAATTTTTTTTAGTAAAGAAGGTTGAAGGCTTCCAATTTCTTTGTTCTATATTCTGAAGATAATAGGAACAAAAAGATACAAGTTTCAGATTTGAAAAAGACAGTCTTAGGCTCTAGTTAAGCAGTTTTATTTTTCTAAGAGAGTGATCTTGGAATGAGTTGCCATCAGCAGTAATGAAGACCAGCATTTTACAGGAATTTAAGAGGAAAGTCATTGATTTCCTTAAAAATAAAGTGTAGGCTTTAATTGTTTTACTTTTCTAAAGGGTATTTGTACAAAGACAGCCTTGAAGGACCAGATGATCAGCATTCGCTTTGTCTGTATGACTGCTTTGAAGGATACTATACTGAACCGCAAAAAAAAAAAAGTCGCACATTTCGAAAC
>NW_013670586.1:54890-57986 GCF_000517525.1 Limulus polyphemus | reverse complement strand
CTAATTGGGTTAGCATAACATTTAATGGACAGCAAGGGGCCTGTTAGTCTGTTGAGGCTGCTCATCCACTACAAAAAAAAGAAGAAAAAATTGTGAAAGTTTGAAATTTACTACAGTGATTTGCTTTTAAGTGTTAATATAACTTATTTGTGTTATGAAAATAATTATTTTTTCTTCCCTTGAGCCATTTTTGGATCTAATGAGATAACTTATCCACCACACCATTTTTTAACAAGCCTTTTATATGAGGCCTTGTCAACTGCTTTCTGATTATCGAAATTTACCAAATCCACTCTTTATCTTCATCAACATCAGTCAAAAAAAAAAGAGAAGAAATCCAGCCCTGATCATTTAATTATTTATTAAGCCTTCCCTTAAACTCCCTTACAGTTACTACATCCACCACATCTGAAAACAACCTGTCTGAGCTGAAGATGACTCCCAGTCTTCTTCCATGCTAACATTTATACAATATATCCTGACATTTTCATCAGTAAATATTGAAGAAGTTGATGCATCAATACCATCAGTTTCCACAATAATCTCAAACACCACAGTCAGATCCCCCTCTTACTTCAAGAGAACCCATTTCAAAGATCTTATGTTGTCTTTATATGACAACTTTTCATCTTGGGTATCATCCTAGCCACCATCCTCTGAATCCTTTCCAACAATTCAATGTCTTGCTTATGGTAAGGAGCACAAAAAATGAAACAATACTTCAAGTGAGACCTAATAAATGACTTATACACAGAAGTTATAACCTTTTTAGACTTATATTCAATGTTTCTATAAAGACAACACAAAATATTATTTGTCTTACTACTAGCAACAACTTGTTTCATGCAATTCATGTAGCAGATGCATTAAAACTACAATCCCACTAAATTTAACAAATTTTAATGTATGAAAGTGCAGAAAAAAACAACTTAAAAGTAGTTAGAGGTTAATTTTGAAATCTCATCCATAATATCGGTGGCCCAAAATTATCTTTCCTATTTTAAATTGTAATAATTAAATAACTAAAGAATAACAACCTTGCAGTTTTCAACATTCTGTAGCCCAATTCAAATGTTTTTTATTGTCATGTTTTTTCTTCACTCCAGTTAGTAGCATTACCTCATAAAATGGCAACAGTGCAAGAAATGGTTGAATGTGATGGATTGGTCTGGGGTGGGCCAATTCCGTGGCCTCTTGCATTTGCCAAACATCACTCCATTAGACTTCTTTCTTTGAGGGTATATTAAGGACATCATATATCACACACCTATAACAAACATTATGGAGCTAAAAACTAGGAGAATGTTTGCTATCTGTGGGCATGTTGCAGCAAATGTGAACTGAAATCAAATATTTGTTAGACATGCTGAGAGACACTAATGGTGCACACGTAGAAGTCTACTGACATGCCAGTGAAAACTATTTGAGTTGGACTAGAAGATACTGAAAACTGCATGATTGTATTTCTTTAGGTATTTAATTGTTGAGTTTTAAAATAGGAAAAATAATTGTGGACAGCCCTGTATTGTAAGCATTTTAATCTAATTACTGTTGTACATGTGTTTTGGATAACACTTAAGATCATGAAGTCAGCAGAATAGTAATAGAATGATTATTTTTGTGGACAGAGGGGCTACCTGGTTAGGCCAAAAGGTTTTCTGTCACCTTGAACTTACACATCTTAAAATACAGATGTATTTACATGAAATTCTATCATTGAATATTGAAAGTGATGATAATGATATGAAATGAGAAATTTTACTTAAAAGTTGTAAATACCTAGATGCATGAAAAGTTTATAAAATTTGCATAAGCTGTACAATAGCTAGATTAATAGGTGTTTGTGTATCTTTATTTGAAGTGAAAGAAATGAATGATAAAATATTTTTTCTGATACGGTACATTACCTCCACTCATCACATGTTTAGCTATTCTTGTTTAGTGCTGCTTTTTATCTGCACAAATTTTGTTTGCATGTTACAAGCCTTGAACTCCCATGTACTCCACGATCAATATGGTTCAACTGTATCTCGCATGTAAATCATCATGTAACAATCCTCCACCAATAGCGGAGGGACACACTCTCCAGACGCTTGTGACTCCATCTATTTGATTCTCCCAAACTTTCACTTCTTATTAGGTAGTGTCAAGTGCAGACGTTTTTCATTGGGCTCTTTTCATGTGTTCATTTCATTTTTTTTTGTGTGAAGTAGTGATTTACTTGATTTGTTACAGTTAGTTTTTCTGTAGTAGTTTGCCATGATAACTTACCTATTTTGTTTGCTGATTTTTTTCTCTTTTTTGACTTATTCACAGTTTAAGATGAATTCCAAAGTTTGTGTTTTACAACTTCTGATATTATTACCACCACTTCGATGCCATTACTGGCTTGAAGTATGGGGGTCTTGACTGAAGATTTTTTGGCTATCATTTGTTGGGAGATTGATTGTTGTATGAGGTGTTCTTTTTCTCCTGACAATGTTCAAGTTCCTCCTGCATTTCCTGACCCTGTTCATGACAAGGAGGACTTTAACAGCTTTTTTCCTCCTCCTACCTATGCCGTGCCTTCCCATGTATCTCTTACGAAATCTACTAGGTTTAACTCTATTTTTTTGGATATGTTTTCTCAGGTGTGTTCTATTTTATCATTTTCAACATTTTTGTATGTTACAGTTTCTTCTTTTTTTGTACATGACTTCCCGTCATTAGAGTTCCTTATTTTCCTTCCTTCCCCTGATATGAGGGTTGATTTTGAGCATTTTGTTTCTCAGTTGAGGGTTAGTGTTAGCATACCTCATCCTCCATGTACTTCTGATCATTATGCTTTGGCTTATCTGCCAGCTGATCAACTTTTTCTTGACTCCCAGCAGTTGGAGTCAATTTTGCTCGTGTGTGTGTGGGGGGGACTGTCCCTGGTAATCCTATACATTTCTCCCACATCCATTTTCCCACCTTACTCCTCCTTGGTGCCAATGTCCTTTTTGGCTCTATCTCTTCACATGTGGTTTTGTTGCTGTTGGGATCTCATTGGGAAGGATGCTGTCTTTTCACAGGTTCATCTACCTTCCCTTACTTTCATGACTACTGGATGGCCCC
>NW_013670586.1:50324-54528 GCF_000517525.1 Limulus polyphemus | reverse complement strand
AGGATCCGGATCCTGCTTAGTGGTGAGCGTTGCCTGTCCAGGTACACTTCCTATAACTCAAATCTGCACTATACGGCCATGATATATACCCATGGCCAATAATTTACTCTGTTGAGATGGGGTGTTCCGCAAGATCGCTAATAGGTTTTCCTCATGATATATTTGCTTCATTAATATGCACATTCTGGACCATACTAACCCATGGACTTACATGAATAAAGCAGAAGGGAATAGCTACCCATCCCTGCTATCCCTTTGACTGAATAAATCAGGGGTGGTCTGCTTTTCAAAAGAGGGTTTTTTGTGGTCGCCCATTGTACTGTGTCCGATGTTGGCATTCCTCCAGACTTGCCACCGTATTTTCTCCCCTTTATTCTTCTTGTAGAATATGGTAGTCCATGCCACTTTCCAGTTCTGAGTCACTGGGGTGGTGGGCCATGGAGGAGCCCTCCTGTATGTGTTCACTTCCATTCAGTAGAGAGTAGGGTGGTGGTGGTGTTCTGTTTGTGTCAATGGGGTATAATCCTCCAATCATGCACTCCACCTTTGTGCAGTGGCTACTGGTGGTTGATGTTGTGCATAGCTTCTGTGCCATTCTATCCGGAGGGTGAGGTTGCTTATATGTTATGGATGCAATCTACTTCCGTGCAGTGGGACCTGGAAGTTGCTATTGTGCTTTGTGGTCCTATCCAGAGGAGGAGGTTGCTTTGGAGTAGATCCATCACATTGCAGTTCACCCTTTCGATTGGGATCCCTCATCCTACCGTCACCTGCATGTCCGTTCCCAGTGAGTGGCTTTGGATTAGAGCCAGACTAATCAACATAAATCGTCACACGTGTTGGTTGTGTTACCTCTTCCTTACTCAGTTTGTCTCAGGATCTCCACCTCTGTGCATTGGGCCCTGGAGTTTGATGTTGCACCTAGCTTCTGTGTGGTTCTATCCACAGGGTGAGGTTGCTATATATTTTTAGAGGAGATCCACTTCTGTGCTGTGGGACCTGAAAGGTGGCATTCACTCCAGCTTTTCTAAAGTCCTATCTGGAGGATAATGTGATCAGGGTGATGGTTCTTCCTATCATGCTCTACCTCAGGATGTTTTCACTGCCCGAGGCTGATTAAGCTTGAGTGTAACATGACCTGCCACATTGGCACATCTCTTCCTACTGTCATTTGGATGTTGGGTTCTTGGATGTGTGGTTGGTTGTAAATTTGCATGCATATGCCTGTTTTGTAGATTGGTTTGCACAGTATATCCTTCCATTCTACTTAACTCGAAGTGAAGATAGTGTGGACCCTTCTCCTATCATGAATCGGAGGTTCTATTCTTGATATTGTTTGATTTTGGACTGCAGTTGACCAGCCGCATAAGCCTAGCCCTAGCCACTCTACACCTTGGAGCACTTCCAATTTAGCTTTCCCCACATTCCTGTCTGTTGATGGTTCTTCTATGGAATTGAACTTGCAGTATACTGTGGCTTGTATTCCAAACCAACAAGGTTGTTGCATGATGATCGACATGTGAGACACAGTTGAACAATGTTGAACGTGGGGTACGTGGGAGTTCAAGACATGTGAAAAAAATTTTGCATATAAAGGGCAGCACTGAACGAGAATAGCTATACATGTAAGATGATGTAAGTACCTATTGGAAATATAGTTTCAGTTTAGAAAAATAATAAATTTTGCTTGATATTGGTCTTTTTACAGGAGAGGGTCCAAACATTTTAGTGTATGAGAATACATCATGGAAGTGTTTTTATAAGATGAAAGTTTTCAAAGCTGCAAATATTCATGGTATTAGAAATTGTAAGTATGTTTTCACAAAAAAATTGTTTCTAAGTGACCTGTAATATTACAACACAAATCTTGGATTTGAGTTTTTTTTTGCAGGTTTGTGTTTGAGAGAAATAATTTCAGTGGGCTTTCTGTCATCTTGTTTTTTTTCCTATGTATTTTAGTTATGTATATGGTTGCAAGTTTTATTATATAACAAACAAGCCACAGGTATCATTTAGGTGTTTCAAAAATCAGATCTGTTTCTATAGTTTCTGAATGCTAAGTCTTATATTAATCTGCTTTTATAGATGGACCATCAATTATAAAGCAAGTAATCTTTTTTGTAACATTATCCTCAACAAGATTAGGCTATGCAGTTGTAAAATTTAAAAGAAAAGAAAAAAAACACATTACAATACAGGAGTTATTTGCCTTATTTTTGTATTTAATAAAAATGACTAAGGTTTTATTTTATAAGCAGTTCAAGAAATAAGTTTCTCCATTTTTTTCTATTCTATTTTTTTTTAACTTTCATTTAATATGGATTTTACAACCTTAGGTTCTTGTGACAATGACTTTAAGCTACCTTTTGTGGCAGTATATGGATCCAAATTTCTGTCAGTTTTGAAACTTTCAGCTGAAGACAGGTTTGTACATTTATTTATATATTCCTCGTGTACTTAGCACTACTATAACTTGTGAGGAATTAAGTTAGCATTATTTCTTCCTTCTGATGCAGGCATCTGTTGGCATATCATTGCATGACATATACTATCATGTTATTACACACTTATTGCATTACATCTTACTATAATGGATGTAGCATATATGTTAGTATCTATGAATATAACCAAAACTCCTGCACCATCTATAGAATGGCACCACAAACAAAAATTTCATATTTTGAGTATTCAAGATTCAGACAATTAGAAAAATAACTGTAGTATGTGCAACAACCATTTCTTTATAATAGAACACAATTTTAAATAAAAGTACTTTCCTCACAACAAGAACACAACTTTCACTAGGACCGTACGTGAAGGTTTGATTATATCTTTGTTGATTTAATTTTTAAATGTAGTACTGAGAAACTGGAGTTCTTAAAAAATGTTATTTTTTATTAAACAGTAATACTTTTAATATATAAAAACATTACAATTTATATCAGTAAAATTTATAAAAATTTTGAGCTCTGTACATTGAATTATTTTGATGAAATGAGTTGCATTTGACCAAAGAGCACAATCCAAACACTTTTCCCATGCAGTACTTCCCAGAAGAAAAATCCTTTTTTAGAAAATGTTTACTTTTTCTAAATTTTTTTCCAGTGAGGTACGAATACTACAATTAGTAATTACTAGCACAAACAGCTAGCTGTAGGGTGGTGTGTTTGTTAGTACATATAACATCTATCAATATCTTACAAGTTTCCTACTTACTTTTTGTTCAATCATCTTATTTAAGCTTAAACTACAGTGTATGATATAGCTTACCAGTCACATGATATTGGATGAACAAGGTAGTTTTTTTTCCACATGACAGGTTTTATGTATCGACTGGATTCTTTACAGTAGGTGTCTGTAAATTGTTGAATATAAATTTGATCAATAAACAAACAGCACATAGTCCACTTGTTTTAAAATAATATATTAAATCAAGTCAAAAGTTTATACAAATTTTAATTATACTGTTGGTTACCACAGTTGTATCTAGAGCTTTAAATACTTGTCTATTTTTTGTCAAAGTCCACATATGCTGGTTCAATTACTTTAGAACATAATTTGACAAGACAAATTATTCTTTTCTACTCTGTTATTACAATATACTCTGCAATAATTTCACTTTCAAAATCACCACTACACACTCTTTATGTCTAAAATCACAATCACCCAATCTAAATCTATCTATCTAACTAAATAAGTCGAACTTATAGCATATTTATAGCCCGATTGAGGCCTAGAACATTCCACATACTACAAGATAATATGATTCAATAATACTCAATTAAAACAATGAGAAAATTTAGAAGGTTCTAGTAACATGATGCAATAATACAATTGCCGATTTACAACAATTGAGCTACACAGTTTATGATTCATAAACAGTTACACAAACAAACCTGTGATAAACTATTTTTTCTAAAAATAACTGAATTTAACACCAAAGCTATATAATTATCTAAGTCATAACTCTCACTTTAAACTTAAATGGAAACAGTCATGTATATCTAACACCACGTTTTTCTTAATTTGATCATTACATCATGAAAGCTGAGGTGTGTAAAAAATGGCATTTCAGATCTATCTTTTGTTTATTGTTGTTTGGTTTGTGATGTGGAGTTATGTTAATTACTGTGAACATTCGACAACAAAGTACGCTGAGCTGCACTATATAAATACTTAACTGCAGATTTTGAGCTTTTTGTTA
>NW_013670586.1:44062-49919 GCF_000517525.1 Limulus polyphemus | reverse complement strand
TTTTTGTTAGTATTGTTTATACAGGCATTACCATGTAGGTTTCAATCTATCGGTGCATAAGCTTAATGTGTAAAATGAATTTGGATATGTAGGTGTGTTCAGTATAGTGATTATCTTCGTCTCCACTCGACATGTGAATGTCACTTGTCCAGTGTTAATGAATTGTCCTTTGTAAGTTGTTTTTGTATGTTAATAAACAGTTTCTGAAAGTACACCATTTTTCTATCAAACTAGTTGAGGCTGTTGTTGACAACCTAGTGTTCATGCTACAGAATGAGACCATCACAAACTTTGTGCATTATTGAAATAATTTGACATTTTTACAATATAATACTTCGAAAAGAAAATTTAAAGCTTGAGAATTTTGTTACATTTTTTTTCATAAAGAATTTTTTCTGAAAACAAAGTATTTTTATTTGCTAGAAAACTGTGATGTTTTAGTTAACACAAAATTACTAAAAAAATTATGATCTATGATAGATGTTCAGATCTTTAGTTTACACATTTAACCTAAATGTTTATTGAGAACTTTCTCGCCCATTAGATTAATAAGACATGATTTGATCAACTTATAGAAACAAGAATAACTTGAAGGGAACAGTATTTTAAAACAGAATACTGTTTTCAAATATTTTGCAATGTAAGAGATAGGAAAATTCTTTTTGTGGTAAGAATATTGGCATTAGGTTACTTGTTTTTTCTGTTGGAAAATACTCAGTAGAAAACTACACTTTTTACTTTTTTTTTAGTAGTAGTTCGTATAGTGTTTCTCAAAACGACATTTATTAATATATGCATAAGTTATAAATAAATAGCTCTTTATTTTATAAAGCCCATAAATTTGTAAATATTTACTAGGAACCTTATTATCAGAACAATTATGATTATACTATGCAAAACTGGAGAAAATAATTTTTGTTTATTTGCTTTCTTCAGCCTAGAAATAATACAAGGACAGCACAAGTTTGAAGATTGGATTTTAGATGTGTGTTGGTTGAGAAACAAGAATATTGGCAGTCCCAGTGAAGAACAAAGATTTTTAGCCATTGTATTAGCTCACAACACAGTCCTACTTTGGAACTGGAGAGAGAGCAGAATACAACATAAAATTGAATGTGAAGTCAAATGTATTTTGTATCCTTTTTGTAACTGTGCTTGCTATTTGACAGTAAAAAAAATGGCAATATAAATATGGTGAATTTTTGTAATTTTTCTGAGGTGATTGCTGATACTTTCATTTCTAAGCTTGAAAACTTTAATTTATTATATAAGAATTCTACTTTTATTGTAATTATCAATCAGAATGTTATCCAGCTTGGATTCAGTAATGTCTCTTATTAAAGTAGTTTGGTTAACATTTAAGATAAACTCATGTAGATAATATTGTGCTAAGATGGTTCACCAAATAGTATTTGTATGTTATATTGAACCATTCTATGAAGTTATGTTCTTACATGTATTACATTTATGGCTTAATATCTTGTTTTTGATGCACATCATTTTATTGCACTCAGTATTACATTATATGTTATTATAACTAGTGTAACAAAAAACATTAGTTGTCAACTTTTGTACACAATAAGACTACTTCACTAAATTATTAAAATTATACCAAAACTTTTGAAGATTGTGGGATCTTGGATATAACTTATGAGTCCTTCACATCAGTTATTTTTTATTGTTAAATTCCTTAACTCTGTAGATATTCTGCATCATTTTTGGGAAATGTTTGGGAAAAGTTAATATTAGCTGGTGGCACTGTGTTTAAAGAAGTGGTTCTGTGGCCTCCTAGTGGAACTTTAAATGAAAATAAAAGGATTAGTCCCTTTCATCGTCTCACTGGTCATCAGGTAACTAGAATTTGAGAAGAAGAAAGTCAATTGACATTAATTGGGCACAATAAAAAATCTACAGCCAAAACTATCTAATCCAACTGAGGGATACAAATTGAATGTTTTAGATTGAAACTATCTAAACTGAACAAGTAAAGTGAAAGTAAATTTTGAAAATAAAACTTAGATAACAATGTATAAACACTCATTTGTAAAACTATATATATACAAATTCTGCACTCAGATCTTTAAGTTTCAGTGATAATAAATTATTAAGAAGTTAATATTTATTTTATTCTAACCTAAACATAAAATGTATTGATTTATTAATTAAAATTTTTAATAAATTTACAGGTCTTCCTCTGTCACTGCTAGAAAAAAAATTTAAATGATGCCATTAATATTAAAGAGTTTTAAGTCAATTACAGTGTTATGTCAGTAATACAGATTCTAGCCATTGATAATCTCTTTATTTTAGGGTGTGATATTCTCCATTCATTACAACCACAAGAAACATTTGTTGTGTTCTGTGTCTGATGACAGGAGCATACGATTGTGGAGATTTATTTTGTCAACATCATGCAACAGTAACATAGACTCACCTCAGAATGAGTTTAGTCTCAGCCAGTGGAGGTCAGGAAAATTTGAGCTACTGCACACACTTTCTGCACATCAGGCACGTGTTTGGAGTGCTTGGATTTTGACAAGTTACATTATCAGTGTGGGGGAGGTAAGAAAGTTAAATTATGTTTGGATACTTTTACAGCCTGTAAGTCAAGTTTAATCATGAGTTATGACTCAAACATGTAGGAAAATAGTTTATTTGCTGACCATCAGAGAGATGTTATTTATGTTTGAGTTTGACAACTCATAATTATAATTATGTTTCTTCGGTAGCTGAGAACTTTGTGGTTTATGTAAGTATTTTTCTCCGTGCCATTTTTATATTGCATAATATACATATTTAAGAACAAGCAAAATGATAATTTAGCTTATCAAAGTTACCCATTCAGTTTGAAAAACAATGGAGATCAGAAACCCAAGTTAAAATGTAGCCTTTTGTGTGTTTACATATTCAACAAAAGTTTGGGCAAATTCACACTAACTACACATAACTTATGACAATACAAGCATTACTAATGCTTGTTTTAAAAAAGATTTATATCTGATCCTTTTTGATTTATTTCTTACCTAATCTAAAAGTAGTTGTTAACTAAGTATTTTCCTTGAATCAGTATTTTTTATTTTGTTTTAGGACTCATCCCTATGTATATGGGATATGTCAGGAAATCTACTCAGAAAAGATAAGTGTCACAATGTGAGTAATTTGTTATTGTTACTCTGATATGAATTTTAAATTTCTTATTTGTTTTTATATTGTTTTTCGTTATTATAATAGTAGAGTTTGATGGTTTGACTGTATATAACATGATGGTAATGTAAAAATACAATAACTTCTTTGATAGATATGGACATCAACCTTGTGAGATATAATTTGACCACATGAATGCTGTAAATATGCCATAATCACAGATTCCTATACATTTGTTTTCTATTTTAAACTCTAAAGGCATAATCCACTTCATTTAGCAAAAAGAGCCATTAATTTTTACAAGCAAAGGAAAATGTGTTCTGTGTAATGCTATCCAACAACCTAAAGGTTGTTTCCAGTTGTGTATTTTACTGTTTAAATAGGGGGACATCTTGATTATAAGTTTCTTTGCTTGAATATTTACCAGCGTAAGATCATAATCATGTTACATATTTTCTGGTAATTGTGTGTGCAGAATGAAGTCACTTAATATTTTCTATTTAGGGAGGAAGTGTTTGGAGCCTTACAGTAAATGAAGAGGAGACATTAGCTGTAAGTAACTTAGTGGTTAAACATGGCACTCTACCATTGATGCTAATAGCAACTAAATAAGTAAGTAAAGTAAAAGCATGCTGGTGTCAATTTCCGATACGGTACATTACCTCTGCTCATATAAATAGCTGTTCTCATTCAGTGTTGCCCTCTATATTCAAACATTTTTTTGCATGCTACAAGCCTTGAGCTCCCACACACTTTACAATCAAATGATTCAACTGCGTCTTGTATGTAAAGCTTCATGCGACAACTCTCCACCAATAGGAGAGTGACATACTCTCCTGATGCATACGACTCCCTCTATTCTACTGAGCTATCACTTCTCATTTGACAGTACTTCTGTCAAGACAATTTTTTTTGTGCTCTTCAATCATGTTTTTTATTCAAACTTGTGCTTTGTTTTTAAATATTAATTCCAAACTTATTTTCCTTGTTTTCTTTTTTTTTCTTTCATCAAACGGTTATGTTTGATTATTCATTGTTACACAAAGAATTCCTAGGTACAAGTTACCACTTTGGAGGTAATATCTTTTACTAGCACACTCACACAGGCTACAGATGGGGGTAACTCATTTATGGACTTATTGGTTCTCATCTGCTGTGAGATTGATTGTTATATGATTCAACCTGCTTCTCCTGGTGTTGCCTCTATTCCTCCTGAACATGCCAAAGCTGTTTAAGTCGATGAGGATTTTGACAGCTTTTTTTCCTCCACCTGATTTTTCCATGTCTTGCTATGCCCCTACTGCGGAATCAGCTAGGCCTTATACAGCTTTTTTAGACATGATTTCTCATATATGTTTTATTTAATCCATTTCCTTGATTTTGTAGGATCCGCTTCCTTCTTTGTAACATGATACCCCCTTCTCTTAGTATTTGGTTTTCCCCCTCTCCAGATATTAAGTTTCATGCAGAGCATTTTGTTTCTCAGATGGTTGATGGTGCTAGCATACCTCGCCCTCTACAGGCTTCGGATCAGTTTGTTTGGACTACCATTAGGCTGAATGTCCATTTCTCGATTCTCAACAGTTGGAGTCGATTTTGCCTGTGGATTTGGCAGACTCTGATAATTTTTTCTGTTTATCCTACACTCAATTTTCCCACCTTCATCTTACCCTATTGACTTTCATATGGTATTTGTCTACCATCCTCCTCCTTTCTAAGGTGATCCACTGAGATTCTGAGGGTTTTTTGAGGAATAGCTTCTCCCTGATTACTTCCACTTTGGCACGTGTGTATTCTTCGGCTCTTTCCTTATACACATGGTTTCTCTGTTAGGATTTCCTCGGGAGGGACAACTCTGTTTTGTCCCAGGTTCATATATCACATCTGATCTCTGGGACTTACATATGGTCCTTTTTATACAGCAGTATGTTTTCGGTAATATTCCTGAGACTTTGGAATCTCGTGTGGAATCGATGAGACAACAAATGACCCTTTCTTTTTTGGTGGATCGCTTGTCTTATTCAGAACTTAGACAAGCTCTATTACTGTTTTCCATCCTGCTCCTTCCCAGCCCTTCCTACCTCCAGATGTACCTCCTCCTCTCATCATAATATTCGATACAGATGGACACATCACCAACAGTACTGGTGACTACCCGGCAAGTTCCGGTCCAGTGAGGGCTCGCTTGACTGATTTTGTTCCCCTTTGGTGACTTTCAGCTACAGATCTGTGAGTTATTCAGGTATTAACCGAGAGACTTATCATCCTCTTCCTTTCCCCTCCTCCATTGTCTCAGGTACCTGTATCCTTTTTATTGCCTGGGATCCTACCATCAGTCAATGTCTGTTCGAGGCGGTATGAAATCTTCTCTCCCAGAATGCTATCGAACCTGTAACTCATCCTTTAACATGTTTTTATCCCAGGCTGTTTGTGGTACTCAAGGTACATCGGGTACTGATGATGACAAAACCTTGTCAAAACGTTGTACATTTGCTGTTATCTTAAACTTATACTAAAGTTTTTCTTCATTAACCGTTCAAGCCATCTCCAGCCATTATTAGTCTCAAAGTGGGTTCCTCGTCATCAAATTTACTTTGCCTCTGTTTGAACCTCTGTCCTCGTGGTCAATTTTTCACTTATCTCGTAAGTGAATGGGTAAGTTATCTTTTGTGTGTGTGTGTATATATATATATATATATATATATATATATAT
>NW_013670586.1:40084-43957 GCF_000517525.1 Limulus polyphemus | reverse complement strand
GTTGTGTGTGTGTGTATATATATATATATATATATATATATATCTTCTTTTTCAGGGGTGTTTCTATATCTTTTTCTTATGTTCCTCCAGACTCTCCACTGCATTTTCTCCCTTCTTTTTTTTCTTCCAGTGGAGTATGAGAGTCCTTACCACTTTCCAGTTCCAAGCTGCTGGGATGATGAACCATGGAGGCATCCTCCTAAATGCAATAATGATACAAATAATGATAAAACCATTCAGTTGAAAGCAGGGCAGTGGTGTTATGCTGGTGTAGATGATGAGATGTCCTCCAATCTGATGCTCTGTAAGGGTTTATCCAAGGGGATGTTGTAGCTTTGGAGTGAGCAGTCAAAACTGCAGTTCTCACCTTCGATTGGGATCTCTCATCCTATTCCCACATGGATGTCAGTTCCCAGTGGCTGGGTTTTTGATTCAGAGTTGAACTAATCAACATAAGTTCTCACACATGTATTATAGGTGTCTCTGTTCCTCACTTAGTTAGACTTGTTCCCTCCACCCGTGTTGTGGGTCACGGTGGTCAAACTTGCAGATTAATATGGTTCTTCCTCTTACACTATCCCACAATTATTTTCATATACTGAGGATGTTATTGTGCTGGGGCAGGTTCTGTCAGATGGTTGAGTGGGCTAGTTTCCATTACTTAGACAGCTTTATTATGCCGATCCTCCAGACGTCATGTTCCCGGATTGGTCAAACAGTTTATCACATTGCTTTTGTGTTTCCCGTTCACAGCTCAGGGATCCTCTTTCCTATCCCCACCAGATGGTTGGGTGTTAGATTGTAGTTGTTTGCCACTGGTATGATCCTCTTTTCCTACCCCCACATGGATATTGGTTCCCGGTGTCTGGGTTTTGGTTATAATCGGTTCCCGGTGGCTGGATTTTGGTTGCAGTTGACTTGCTGTGTACAGTCTCTCATGCCTTAGCCACTCTACATCTAGGTGCACATCCTTTTACTCTCACCCATATTAATGTATTCTATGAGCTTGAGATTCTGATATATAGTGGTTCAGATCCCTATCAAACCGTTTGGATGCACACCCATTTTCTGTCCATGTCTGCGACTCCTCTTTCCATACTGGGCAAAGATTATACCTGGTACAGATGTGGTGTATCCCACGTATTATCTTCTAATGCAAGGATCTACTCTTTTTAGGGTGTTCTTCGGATGTTTTGAGGAATAATTCTTTGTTTTTCTCTCGCACCAGTCTCTCCACCTTTTCAATGTGTGATTCTAGCTATTTATGTGAGCAGAGGTAATATACCATATCAGAAGTTATAATTTTCCTATACTGAAAATATATTTCTTATAGGTACTTGCTCCTCTCACATTCCTCACCCTTCCTTCCCACTGAAAACTGGTGCTTCCATTTTCTGCCAAAATTGAAGTGATAGTTCTGTAGAATAGAATAGAGGGAGTTGCATGTGTCAGAAGAGTGTGTTGCACTCCTATTGTCGCATGAAGATTTACATACGAGACGCAGTTGAACCATTTGATTGTAAGGTACGTGGAAGCTCAAGGCTTATGGCATGTGAAAATAATGTTTTGCATATAGAGGGCAGCACTTAACTAGAATAGTTATTTATATGAGAGGAGTTAAGTACATATCAGAAATATATTTTCAGTACAGGAAAATTATGACTCTTTTCATTACTTTAGTTCAAAATCAAGCTTGCAAGTTCTGACACTTTCATAAAGAAAAGTTTTTAAGTTAAAAAAGGTGTTTTTTCAGTAGTTTTATTTGCAACTTATTTGTACCAGATATGTTACTTTCATGACACTTAGACAAGCAAATCTACAAATTTCATGATCCTACGATTAACATATTTCCTGATGTGTGTGTATATATACATTATTTATGACTTTTTATGAAATTTTCACTTGACAAAATAAGATTTCTGAGATTGCTCTGTATGAATAGCTGAGGATGATATCAGATGTTTTTTTGTTTTTTTTGCAAGGTAACAGGTGGTAATGATTCTGGGGTGACTGTGTGGTATCTCAATGAACTTTTGTCTTCATTACAAGTAACTTCTACGAAGTTACCTCAGGTAAGTATCCAGTTTAGTTAGAAATAATTTCTTAATGTTCTTCTTTCTGTTTAGTTTACTTTAGAAAATTCAGTTTAGTAGTTGTCTCTAATTGTGTTCATGCAGAATTAGTTGCCCCAGTGTTTATATTTATTGAGAATAGGTATATATATGTAATTGTTTGTATTGTTAGAATTACTAATTTAGATTTTACTTGTAATTCACTTATACAGATTGAATGAACATCAGTCTTTACAATAACATATACTGTTTAAATCATATCTTAAGAACTATAACAACAGTAATTACAAAGTAGGCAAGTTGATTTAATATTAGTTTAGTGGCATTCTTTTTGTCTTCAAATAAATCCAGCATTACAATATCTTTACAAGTGTTTAAACATTAATATTTAAATTAAAGTGACAACTAAATGATTCATTTGGTGGAAAACAAAGTCTAATAATAAAGAATAGTGCCACAGTAACAATTATAAACATCTTAATAGTACAATTCTGAAACATTCAACTATAAATAGGGTAGCAGTAAAAGGCATTTGTATTGTTTCGGTTTGTTTTGAATCTTATGCAATGTTACACGAGGGCTATCCACACTACCCATCTCTAATTTAGCGGTGAAAGACTAGAGGGAAGGCAGCTAGTCATCACCACCCACCGCCAACTCATGGGCTACTCTTTTACTACGGAATAATGGGATTGCCATCACATTATAATGCTCCCACAGCTGAAAAGACAAGCATGTTTGGTGGGATGAGGGTTTGAACCCATGACCCTCATATTGCGAGTCAAGTATCCTAACCACCTGGCCATGCCGGGCCAAGGCATTAGTAAAATAGTGAATAGTAGCAATCTATAAGAAAAAATTCTAAATAGGTTGTTTTTGTTATTGTCAATTTTAGTATGAGGAAGGATGAATATCACATAGTATTGTTTCATAGTGTTTTCTTGTTAAACATTTGACAAGATTTCACATTTGATGGTATAATTTTTTAAATTAAGCTGTATGTCAAAATATTGATCATAAAGATTCTGGTCTGTAAAAATTATATTTTAAAAGCTCAGCAAAAAATATTCTATAAGGTCAAGATCTTGGTTTTAAATGGACTATTCCAAGATATTGTTATTGTTTTGAAACCAAACGTGAGTCCTACCTATTACATGGCATGAAAATTACTTGCAGGAACAACACATTGGCCTGCTGACCGAAACACTATCATTGATTCTAGATATATATTCAGTTTTCTTGATATCCATGAGCATTAAGACTTGCAGATCTTCACAGATAGGTCCCATTTTCAGTGAGCAGAATGTAATTAACACATCCCCACCATAATTCTTCACAGTTGTCTTCATCTTTCTCACCCATATTCAGCTATCACTTCAAAGGTAAGTGAAGAAGCAGTCAGCGC
Source organism: Limulus polyphemus (assembly GCF_000517525.1). Taxonomy (NCBI): domain Eukaryota; kingdom Metazoa; phylum Arthropoda; class Merostomata; order Xiphosura; family Limulidae; genus Limulus; species Limulus polyphemus. Next base: position 40,480 of record NW_013670586.1, on the reverse strand, counting down.
TCCATTAACTCTCTACACGAGCTTGGTTGAATTGACCAATGATGTGACCACTTTGAACTCCTTTAAAGTCATTATAGTTTGGATACTACTAAACTTGGCAGACTTTCAGTAATCATTACAAGTCTTACACATACAAAAAAATCAGATTTTTAAGTGAAGTATTTTTAATAAACTAAAAAAGATTTGTCCATGAATATATCAAGTCTTTTTTTTTTTACTTGTCCAAGTGCAAAGTGATTTTCAGGTTAAGAGTAAAAATACTTTTCTTCATCTCAAAAATCTCAAAATTCGTTTGTGTAATCTCTAAAAGCCTCTAAATACATTTCAAACGTTTTTTCAGAAAACTTTATATATTTTTTATTTTCTCTACCCTAACTTTATACAAGATTGGTAAAT
>NW_013670586.1:7650-40025 GCF_000517525.1 Limulus polyphemus | reverse complement strand
AAATTTGACCAACCTTGTAACCATCAAAAGAAAATCAAAATAAATCTAAATTACCCATTTTTCTTTCTAAAACGACTTCAAATTGTAACATGAAACTACATTTATTTATCTTAAGTAGCTTTAAACTTGAAACAGTATACATCTATTTAAACTTAAAATTTATTATTTTATTGCCCTTTGAACAATATGTAACTACTATTTGCACCATTATAAGATGTGAATTACATTATCCATAAGCTACTCTGAGTTGCTCATGTAAGTTCCTCGTGAACATTTTTTATTAGGTTATTATTATTTATTTTACCTAATCTAACCTTAACTGACCTAAAAAGATTCCAAATTTTACATTTTAGTTACTTTAATAATAATAAATAGAGAATACACATAAAAAACAAGAAATAAAGTTCTTATCTCGGCCTTTTTTTTTTTTTTTTGCTTTCAACTATCTATGACACTTAATCCTACTTTTTTTATACTAATGGTAGTAGTGCACTAAATAGTTTTTATTTAATTAAGTAATGCACCAAAGAACATAGAGCGACAAGAGCCGTTACAAATTTATCCAAGCTAGTCGATTTGTTTTCCATGGGAACAAAGCTTGTATTAAAAGAGGAATTGACAATTCTATGTTTAGGAAACAATGTAATATAATATGTCATTTGATAGATGAAAACTTTGGCTTTCTATTGGTTGTAAATAATGTAGTATAAAACTAAGAACTATTAACAAATCCTGAAAAAGAGGATGTGACAAGAGGGGCCTGATTTTCTATTTGATGACTCTGTAACCAAACAAGATTGAAAGCAAGGAAAATTATGCTTTGTCTGAATGGTTACAATATTATAGTGAGTAATTTACGTTAAATTATGTACTTTTTGGAGGGGTGGTGAACAAGTTAGAGAAGAGTGGATGCCTAGAGAAAAAATGTTCACATTTCTCACACTAGGGAAAATTCAGGTGGTTTCTTTTTAATTGTGCTTACTGAGTTTTCTTAGGTATATTTGAACATGAAAATAAAGAGAAAACATTTTAATAAATGAAACTTTTAACTTAAATTGTGATCTTATCTTTGTTAAAGACAAATGAGTAAAGCAATGTGTTGTAACTGACATTTTAACAGGACATCCAATACCCTACTGTTAGACTTGTGTTAAGAATTCTTCCACATACTGTAATACTGACGTGATTGAAGATTAGTAAAAACATTTATTTTAAACACAGTTTTACTTCTTTTAGTATACTGCTTTGCATATTTTTTATAGCAGATTGCATATCTATGGCTCATAATAAAAATGAAAAATTCTAAACCTTTTCTCACATAAAACTCATTTGCAGAGTTAATTTTGGCACCCCAGGAGATAATCTAAATTGTAACAATGCCACTTCCATTATTGTTAGTTTCAATAGCTAACCATGACTTTCCATATAGTTTATCTAGAATTATTCTTTGACTTAGGTGCCAAACCTTCTTACAGGATCAGTTGGATCCTTTCTGTCTGGCTGTGAAGATATTTTTAAGTTTTTTTTATTTTCTGCTTTGGATTCATTTTGTGATTAAACATATCTCAGCAGTGACTTGCATAGTATGATACAGTCTTTTGTCTATACATTTAACCAGCTCCTACATACGTGTGGCTGATTTGGTTTTTTGCATCAAGAAATATTCCTGTTACTCCATCCAGGATTTTTGTGAATGCCAGCTATTAGGTTTGCTTTGGTAACACCTGTTTGTTTTGTGATATAATTTATCTGCTTTTTATGACTTTTTTATGTAATTGAGAGCTCCAAATTACAATGACACATTTGAACAATCTATGCTGCAGACTTTTCTAACTTTTTCTTTTGTCTACTTTTGTGGGTTTTTTTTAAGTATGAGAAATGGTAAAGTCAAATTTGATCACTTACTGTATGTTTTCTATATTACATACTGGTTTCAGTCTGTAGTTAAATACATTGATGAACTAATAGTTGTTTCTAAGTAGGCATTCTTTTGCTATTCACTCTTAGTTTTTGAAGTCTGGGAGGTTGAGAAGTTCACAAGTATTAGGGATGCATTTTCTACAGGTGACATAGGATGTGAATATGCATGAAGCTCATAGAAATAGTTTTAACACACTCTCTCTAAAAGTTATTTTAGAGCAGGACATGGCTGTAACTGTTCAGTTACAACCATTTTACAACTTAAACATCTGGTTAATCCTCTGATGGAATAGAATTCACTCTTTCTTATGTTTAAAATCAGACTTTTCCTACTTAAGATTGAATTCTTGACTTCTCTGGCTATCTCTATCATCAACTAGCCAGCGATAAGTAATTCTACTTTGTTGCCAACCATACCTGATGTTTCAGAATCACTCCAAACCATTTTGATGAGACTTCCTCTCATTGTAGGAATGTAATATGTGACCATCTCCAGGACTGCTGGTGCCGGCTTGCCATTCACTATGGCTGAGCTTGTGGATAAAGATGCATTGCTTGCTGATGCATCGAATAAAGGAAGGCTCATTTCATTTGTCATTGGGCTAATCCTACTGTCTTGTGGGGCCAGCAACTCCCATTGGCCGCAGTATATCCTGTGGATTTTAAACATATATTGTCATCTAATTCCATCAGCGCTGACTCCCATGCAAGTAGATTCAGCCTAGTTGCCAATAAAACACCAAGACTTGCTCCTGAAATTCCTCATTGAAAGGTACATTGTGCTCATACATCAATAATGCCAAATTTTCATGTACTTCCAGTGGAAACATTACATTCCTAAACTCAAAAAAACCTTTCAGAGCTTTGATCCTCTTGTGGGTTGACCAGATTATGGGAGGGTTAGAACAGGGCAGGTCACTGAAAAGTGACTGCCTTCTCTGGAGTTTTGACCATGCCAACAACCACAGTGGTCTAAATAGTAAATCTTATGCTATGTTTAAGCAACGTGAAATAAATTATTTCTGTGTTTAAAGGGTCTGATTTTGTGTTTTCATTTATATTTTGAAGGGTTTAATCAATATGTGTATTTATTTAGTTAAAGAGTGCATTATATGCTGATGATTTTAGTATGATATGAATTCTCCTTTTGTTTGTTTCTTTTAATTTGTGCTTAGTGTGAAAAGGGATATTTTATGTAAGTGATTTTGAAATATATTGACAATCTTTTTTTTCAGGGACATTTTAACTTATAATGTGAAATTGTATCAATTATCAATGTTAAAGATTATTTCTATGTAATTTTCGTTTAACAAACCTATGTCAATATGTATATCTATGTTTTGTAAAGATTCGTTTTGTGTTGGTGATTTTGCTCATTGGTGCACTGCTATTTTGTATTATCAAATTTATTGATTAAAGGGTTTTTATGTATTCATTCTATGTTAAAAGATATTTAAGCAATATAACTATTACCAATAATCCTATGTTAAAAGGTTTTTTTGTATCGTATTTCTTTGTTAAAAGGTTGTGTTTGTATTTACAGGAACAACAGAAAGTTATAGAACTTCTTGATTCATGCACATGTAAAAAGTTAAAATTAGTTATCAGCTTTGAGAACAAGGCTGGAAAAAAAAGTGGGGGGATGAAAAGTGTGGTATCCAGCATAATATGTTTTTTCTACCTTCATATTTTTATGTAGAATTTTTCAACATTTCTCATTTTAAGTATATTTGATTTTCACAGAAAGTCATTAAGTTGCTATTGTTCTAGCAACCTGTATTTTTCATTATTCCTTGGAGGTAACACCTGGTCTGCACATGGGTGGTATAGCTGTAGAGCTGCACCTTGTTTATGTAGCTCAAATGCAGTGGCTTTCATTGGTAGATCAGGTAATATCTTGAGGTTACAACCTTCATCATGTTTGAATAAGATTGACCAACAGTGACATTGGTGGCACTTGCTTCTTGAGAGGGACATTAATATAGAATTTGGTATATAACACTATGATCTCTTAGTTAGTTCTCCCTCTTTCAAGCTCGAGACTTCAGTTTGGCGAGTTTAATTTATTTCTTTAATTTTAAGTAGTAACATATTCTGCTTATGTTTAACTTGTAGCTAATTAATTAAATAAATATGTGTTTTTGTAAATTTATGTCCCATCTTTTTCTTTCTAAAACATGGTCAGTTTCAGAGAAATTCAGAATTATTTCCTAAAATATTGTGCCAAATCTCTCATCATATGTAGCTGACCAATCTGATTCACTCTTTAGAGAAATCAGTTTTACCTGAAAATACCAAACTTGTGTCATTTATGTTCTCTCTCTCTTTCTTTTTCTTCATGCTCTTTAATTAAGCTAACAGGGAATGTGAGCTTTCATTGGATAGCTTTATGGTGACTGTCCTAATGTACATGTCTACTAGGTAATTCAAAGGGAAAAGTTCCATCTAACTTTGACTGTAAAAAAGAGAAATTCATGCAGTTGTTGTTGAACATTTCCCATGCTGGAATCACCCTAATTTATGTGAACCTGACGGAAACTTACTGTATATCCTTTCTCTCGGAAAGTTGAAACAGTGATACTAATACAAATTTTATTTTGGATACTTTGTGCTTATAATGACTGTTTCATTCATTGTTTTGCTTTTTCCATTGTTTTTTTTTTGCATTCATGCACTTCTCTATTTGGGGGTTCTAGCTTAAGGTAACTTGCAATAAAAATGTTATTTGAATGCTGAATTTTTGAAATAAAACGTTTTAATCAGGAATTTTTCTTTTTAATCATTGGCCATTTCTCTACACCTTATGTACATCATTGTGCTGGCAAACTCATTTGTTGTTGTTATGAGATTTTTAGCTAAGTTAGCTATGAATTTTTTGGATAAGCTGTGTGGAAGATCCATATTAACTAGTAATCAATACAATGGTAGTGATGTCCTTGCAATGCACATTTCCCAAAGAATTGCCAGTACATGTTTTTGTATAAAAAGACTGTGGAGTCTTTTCAATTTAATTATGAACCTTGGTAATAGGATGTAGCACTATCTGATACAAGAAGTAAGTACTTACTTAAAATGCATTTTTTTTTCAAACAGTACAATATATTTAATAAACTTTTAAACATTAAAACTGAAAAAATATCCTTTTGTGCAATAGGTATAAGAATATATTCAGAATTTTGAGAGTGATAAACAGATGTTCACAGTTAGGTTATTATAAAGATTTCCTTGAAAGTGGATTGAAGGAATTTTTTTATGACTGTATAAAGAAATATTCTTGGTAAATATTATTTTTGTTATTTTCAGAAAGGATATGATGACTTTCCTCGAAATGTAGCATTGATTTCCTCTATGCAGAAACATTCTATACTTGTTAGCACAGATGCTGGGTGAGATTTCCACATTTCTGTAACTTTGTTGTTGTTTTTTAAAATTTTTTTTTTGTCAATGATTATGTTTTCTAATGTTTTGTGTGAAATTCTTGATTCAAGAGTTGAAAGAGTTTATGTATTAAGATAATTTGTTTTTTAAATTTTAAAAACACTTAGCCATGAGTAGTTAGAATATTGTTAGGTAAAAGCTCACCTGTAATTCTCAAAATTAACATTTTTATGCTATTAAAAGACAAGAAAACAATATTTGTAATTTTTTTTGAATTACAACTTTCAGAGTCCTTTGTACATATTGCCCTAATACTGACCAATGGGATGTAATTCATCAAGAAATATCCTTCAGGTCTTACAGCTCTTTAGCTGTTTCATCTTGTGGTTTCTGGGTCGGGTGGGGAAATATAACTGGAAAATGTTTAATATTTTCTTGTTCAGGTAAGTATATATATTCTTTTAAGAGCATTTGAGATGAGATCTAAATAATACAAAATGTTTCTTGGATTCATACTTCATGTATGTGTTTTCTTTACAAATTAACCTATTTGGTCAACAGAAGAAAAAAACTAAAGATGATTAACTTATATAAAAATATTCACTGTTGTTTATAAAACCCATTCAACATTTTTTGAATTTAATTTTCTTTTTACATTTCACTTTTAAGAATGAAATATGTCTTAAAATATGATAGCCTTTTGTAGTTGATGGCTTAGAATGACCAGAATCATCTACTTTTATGTTAAACACTGGTAATTGTTTGATAATCAGTACACACACACACACACACACACACACACATCTTCTGATGAAGAGCTGGAATACTGTAGTATAAACAGTTCACAGTCCTGGCTAGCCTACAACTGATCTCACCAACATCAGCTAACTGTCTAGACAGTATTTAATCAGATATGTGAGAAAAACTGACAGAGAGAGCAAAGAACTTCTTCATACAATAGTTAATTGTATCATGTGCAGTGTAAGAACTCACGCTTTTATGTCCAGCTAAGGCATGAATGTAAAAATATACAAATCAAATTGTGTAAAGAAGCAATTCTTGCAGCTGCTGTTGAACATTTCCCATGTTAGAATCACCCTTCTTCATGCAAAAGTGAAGGAAACTTTAATACTGTGTGTCCTTTCCCAGTGAATCTTGGAATAGTGATATCAATACAAATTTTATTTTGAATAGTTTATACTTATAATGACTACTTCATTCATTGATTTTTGTTTTTTTTTACTATTTCATGCTTTTCTCTCTCTGGGGATTCTAGTAAGGATCTTTGAAGTAAAAACACTATTTAAATACTACATGTATGAAGTAAATTTTTGTGCCAGTTTTTGCAGAGAGGCAAAATTGTTTTTATCATATACACACAATTTTCTATTAATCTTGTAGTTCTTTCTTTTTTTAATGAGGGAGTGTTTGTTTACATTGTAATCAACATAATTAGTTTTTGTTTATGTTGTGTAAGAGAACTGCTTCTTCCCTCTCATTTACTTCTTTCAAAATAATACATTTTGTTTTTCTGGAAAAATTTGCTCTTTGGTTTATAGTAAAAGGATTTCAGAATGTAACAAAAGATTATTGTTCACTGGGTAGGGGTGAAATGCTGATATTATATTAATAGACATTTCCTTGTTCCTGTTTTAATAACGTTTTCTAAAAGATGAAGACAGGCTATCCTTAAAAAAAGAGCTTCAGCTGCATGATGGGAAGGTGCACAGTGTCTTATGGGTATCTGAAACACCAAGGTTAATACTGACATGTGGCCCTAGTGGACAGCTGGTGAGTTACTTTTGAGATAATAATAATTTTAGAGGTTTTATATGAAATTTCACTAATTATTATAGTAGATTAAGGTTTGATATTAGTAATTGTAACTATTACAAGTAAAAGATAAAGGTACTAATTTTCCTTTTATATTTTACTTCCTGTAACTTTATCCCAGTGAGAAGATAATTGTAGTTGTCAGCTGTTAATATTTCCCACAAATATAAAATAATGAATTTAGTTAACTCTTTCAGCACGGGTTCGGTCCCTGTGACCGACCTCTTAACCATTTTTTGCTTGTTATAGTTTTCATGCTATAACTTTTAAATTAGTAAGCATATGTTGACGAAATTTGGCAGATTATCAGTAAACATTACAATGCTTTCATACACAAAATATCAGATTTTTTTTATTAAGTCTTAAGGTTTGTTAAGCATTGTTTTTCTCATGCATTTTTTCTTTTCACATGTTGCCTATCCAACATGCAAAGTAAATGTCATTTCAAGATTAAAAATACTTTTATGCATCAGAAAATTTTCAAAGTTCACATGAGGAATCCTTATAATGTTCAGATAGATAACCGACCTCGTAACCATTTTTTACTGTTATAGTTTCCGTGCTATAACTTTTAAGTTAGTAAGCATATGTTGACAAAATTTGGCAGATTATCAGTAAACATTACAATGCTTTCATACACAAAATATCAATTTTTTTATTAAGTCTTAAAGTTTGTTAAGCATTGTTTTTCTCATGCCTTTTTTCTTTTCATATGTTGCCTATACAACATGCAAAGTAATTTTCATTTCAAGATTAAAAATACTTTTATGCATCAGAAAATATTCAAAGTTCACATGAGGAATTCTTATAATGTCCAGATAGTTATCAAAGGTTTCTTAAGAGAAACTTTATATTTTATCTGTTATTTCTAATGAATCTCTATACAGTTTTGGTCGATTTGACCAATCTCATAACCACCATAAAAAAATTAGGAAATATATATAAATTTTGTCTTTTTTGTTCTAGAATGACTACAGATTATAACTCAAAAATATAAATGTTTAGACTAAATAGCTTAAATCTCATAACATTATACATTTATATTTATTTATTATTTTTATTATATTGGCCTTTCAGCTGTGCCTGGCTCGTGTTACTATATCCAATAAAAAAAACTGACCTTTAGTCTTTACAAAGTTACCTGTCTTGGCTGTGTTTTAGTGGACTAGTATTTTGTAAAATACAGTCATATTTCAATTATTATATTATCATATTTTATATTATCAATTATCATATTTCAATTATTACAAACAAGATCTTAAACTTATATTTTTTAAAACATAAAACAGTGAATAAAAATATACAGCAAACAATTATCTCTTCTAGTTATGACCTTTGTACTCAATTGCTGCTTGTCGTAGCTTATTAAGCCTTAAGGAATTTTGCACATCGAGGATGCAAAATGAAATAGGTTTTTAGGTTTTATATATACATTTGAATAACCCAAAAATTATAAATTACTATATCGATACCATAGAATTCCATTATAATTTATCAAGTTTAGTAACTAAGCTGTATTTGGGTCTAAAAAAATATGAAATTTCGAACAGGCTAAAGACTCAACTTATCAGCATGAAGGTTTGTCTTGAAAGAAAGATATGATGCCATTATACTTGAAAATGGCTGAGAAAGCCACTAGGGGGACATTATGAGCTTTCAATTGGTTATTCACATTTCATATATAAAAGTAAGTTTATATAAGGGACCATTTCCAAAAATGAAAGAGGTGAGTAGAGCCATTGTGTTTGATTCAGTACATGAGCGATATCTCAGCAAATAGAAAAGATAGGAGGTTCTTATTTTATATTTTAGCTTGTTAATATTGGTAATTTGAGTTCCTATTTCATACAAAACTACAGACATAGTATTTTGACATCACAAACATCAAAGGCCATGTCATCGCATTTGTTGACTCAAATTCAAAATTTTATTGAACTACTAATTTGTGAATTTATGTCATTAAGTTTGGTACCAAACTGTAGATTATAATTCAAATTTTTATATTATACATTAGTTAATCTCTTACTTTAAAAGTAAATATTAAAAAAACACATCGAAACATCAATTTTTGTGTGTCACTTGGTATGTTGAATGCAGCCTTGGTTCAAATTAGCCTCATGACCTATCTGGAAAGGATTAAATATTATTGATGTTTGTTGGAAGTAGATGTTGTTGTTTAAGTGAAACTTTAGGCAGAGTAGACATGGTAGGTTTGAGAACTTTAATGGAGTGCAACTGCCTGTTGAATGAAAAGGGGATGGCATTTCATCTTCTATACTGAGGTCTTCATCAGGATTTTAGAAAGTAGAAGATAATGGTACTTAGAAACTGTAAGTAAATTTGTCTTAAATGGAAGATAATTTTGGTTACTTATTGTTTTCAGTGTTTGTCACAAATAGAAAAGGATTTTCTTCCAATGATACTCTACAAGCTGTTTCTGCCTCGATGTAAACAACATTGGACATCAGCTGGCAAGTATGTATCTCAGTTTAGTCTTCTTGTTGTAGGATCCAGGGATGGCAGTGTTCACGTGTACTCTGGCCTCACATGTATGGTTGACCACCCATCCGACTCTACTGGATACTCACAGGTGTGTTTTTCTCATCTCAATTCATTTGGGATTGAGTTAGTTCTGTAAATTTTTATAGTGATTGCATATATTAATTACTCAAATAATGTTTCTACTCAATACGTGAAACAGACAGTTCTTGTGCAAACATTTTTTAATAAAATTAATAAAACAAAATGTCAATGTTTTTACTTGCACAATAATTTATTTATAAAGTTTAAAAATAAAAAGTATAAGAAACTTTAGAAACTCTACATGTTTTGGTGGAAATAATTCCACCATCTACAGGAGAATATATCACAAAGTACACATGAAGTTTCTTATAAACCTAATATACGTGTATAATTAGCATGTTTTTACAATGATGCCATTTACAACAATGATTTCCATTATATCGAGTTGGTCTTTTGATGCCACATAGTTCATATTTGGGTAACTGTGTTCTGCTACAAAGGACGACATTTAGAAGACCGGAACAACCAACAAAGACTACGTGGTATTGGAGTGGACAGTGGAAGACGACAAAGAAGAAGGCCAAGTTTTCAAAAAATTGAGAAATTTACATAAAAGACAACTTAATCAACTAAATTTGTTAATGAAATGTAAAAAGAACTCTGTTGTGCCAAATAGTATTAAAGTAAAATATAAATTAAAAAGCAATAGGGTAATGTTTATTATAAAACAAACTCCGTTTAAAATTCTTAGAAGTTTTATCAAGGAAAAGAGGAGTGAAATTGCAAAAACTGAGGCTAAATTATACTATGTGTATCTAAAATTAGCTAGGAATATACAGTGTTTGGTATGGGATAAGTTTGAAGAATCTAGTTGGTGGAAGTGGGAAAAGGTAAGATTGAAACATAAGAATAATTTGAGTAAGAAATTGATTAACTTAATTAAGAATGATAAACACTTAAAAAAATAATTTAAAAATGAAGAATATGATACTAAATGAAAAGTACACTAAGTTGTTAACAACCCAAAAATAATTAATATATCAAAGGAAAATATTACAACAGAACAAATTAAAATTCTTGAGCTAGGTTTGAATTTTTCAGTAGATAACAGTAGGTCAGTGAAAGATGATTTAATAGTGGCTGTAGAAACTAGTTTGAAAAACTTAAAGTTAATGATAATATTGTAAAGGATACTGTTCGAACCATAGTGGTAAAAATGTTAACTTTGGATACTGGAAAAACTAAAAAAACTTGTATAATCATGAAGTTAACGAACTTCGTGCAATTAAAGATAATACGAACATTGTTATTTCTAATGCAGATAAAGGTGGACAGATTGTCATATTAGATAAAAGTGTTTATAATGATAACATTAAAAAACTTTTAAATTATGGTTATTATATTGAAATAAAGAAAGACCCTACAAATGTAATACATAATAAAGTAAAAACAGTTGTAAAAACCTGCAGCATTTTAACAGCTAATGATCAAAGAAATCTAATACCATCTCAGTTTAATTTACCTTGATTTTATGCACTCCCTAAGGTACATAAAATCAGGGTACCATTCCGCCCTATTGTAGATAACAGAGGGTCGTCAACACATTTGGTGGCTAAGTTTATTGTTATAAAATGTTTGTTTTTATCAAATTCGCATACATACATACATACATAATTACAAATTCATTGGAATTTTTAAAAAATTTACAAATATACACATAATAGAAAATGATAGACTAGTTTCTTTTGATGTAGTATCATTATTTACAAATGTACCTGTAGAAGAAGTATTAAGTTGTTTTGAAAATAGATTACTAGCTAGTAAGATTTTTTCATGGTTAGAAGTGCATGACATTATAAATTTAACAAGGTTGTGTGTAACTAATAATTATTTTAAGGTAGGAAATAACATTTTCAAACAGAATAAAGGTTTGTCTATGGTGTCATTCTTATCACCTTTGTAAGCAGACATTTTCATGTTTGAGGATGAAACTTGTGCACTAAAAACAGCGGAAATAAAACCCGAGGTGTGGGTAAGGTGTGTGGATGACACATTTATGGTGCGGTGGCATGGTAATGACCTGTTAATTGAGTTCCAGAAGCATCTGAATTCAATCAGCCCTACTGTACAGTTCACTTTAGAAGATGACGGTTGTTTAGATGTTTCTGTAAAAAGACAAAAGAGCTTTCTGTCTACTTCTATATACAGGAAGCCATTCTCAATTGCCATGCCACCACATGTGAGATCGTGTCATCCATGGTCACAAAAAATTTCCTCATTTTCGTCTTTTGTTTATGCAGCTATTAATGTTTCATCATATGATGAGGATTTGATGTTAGAATTAACATATTTAAAACAGGTAGCGATTGATATAGGATATCAACCTCAAATCATAGATAGGATGTACAGTAAATATTGTAAAAACTTTAAATTTCTGGATGTACTAAATTCAAGATAACAAAAATGGAAAATAGAGAAAGAATATGTTTGCCTCACATTTCACCATGGTCAATAAAAATAGGTAATTTGTTTAGGCAAAATATGAATTGCCTAGTAACATTAAAGTTAAGTCATATAATTAATGGTTTGAAAAATAAAATTGAACTAAAGGATGAATTTGGTATATGTAAAATTTTATGTACTTGTGGTCAAAGTTATATTGGACAGACAAGTAGGAACTTAAAATTTAGAGTAAAAGAACATCAAAATGCGGTGGATAAATTAAAAATGGGTGAATTGGCTTTGGCAGACCATGTGGAAAATTCTACACGTTATTGGCTAGGATAATGTAAAAATACTGGAACAGGTAACAGAAAAAGAACTAATCATAAGAGAATCCTCAGAAATTGTTAAAAACAAAATTATTACAAATAGAGATTTAAGCCCAAGAGCCACAGAAGTAAACTTTTGGAAATCATTGTTGTAAGTGGCACCATTGTAAAAACATGCTAATTATACACATACATTAGGTTTATAAGAAACTTTATGTGTAATTTATGATTTATTCTCCTGAAGATGGAATTATTTTCCACCAAAACATGTAGTTTTAAAGTTTCTTATACTTTTCATATTTTTTTAAACTTTACAAATAAATTATTGTGCAAGTAAAAAAGAAACATTGATGTCTCATTTTATTACTTTTATTTAAAATGTCTCTAAAAAGAAGTGAGCTAAGGCTTAACTTCCTTTCTTTATTTTTTTGTTTGGAAGTTCTAATCTTTAAAGTACTTGTATATTGGAATTACATGGATTTATTTCTGTAATTAACAAATATAAATCATTTGAATTGTTTATATTAAGAATTAATTTGGATACTACATTTTAGGATGTAAAATGTCTGAGAACAAACTTGGAGAAAATCATGCTCAACCTTACATGTTTTATTTTATTGTGTTGGCTTGCTTTGCATGATGAGGTATTTTACACTGCAATACTATGTTTGTATTTCTTCATACAAAAAAAGCAAAAAAAAAACAAGCATTTCAGATTTTTGGTTGTTTCTGGAAAACCAAACTAAAAAGTTCCAGTAAGAAATTACAAATATTCTGGAAAATGACTTGTGACAAGTGAAAAGAAGATAAAAATGTTGTTTTTTAATTAATAATTTTTGATTTAATATTCATAATAGTTTGATTAATATAACTGGAGTGTAACTTATCATATTAATTATAGCCATGTATTACCTTTTACTGTTACTAACCTTTTAATTGCAAATTTATCCATAACAGAATCCAACAAAAACCTTCCACTGTATCCATGGTAAAAATGGGGTGACTGATATTCAAGTACAACATGACATTCTTTATACATCAGGAAGAGATGGAAGAGTGTTACTATATAAACTGGGCAGGAATACTGTTACAAGACTTCGAACTCTTAAGGTACCTGTACTTTTCTAACTTCAATCTTATAATTATTTCTAAGCGTGGAAAATATAGTTATTCAGTGTAACATTAAGTTACTGAAAGATAAAAAATTTGTAACATTTTTGTTCAGTTTTTCTAAGACCATGTAAATATTACTTCTACAGAAATAATCAGTTCTAGTTCTTTATTTTGTGCTTTTAAATGTATCTGTTATTTTCATTAATGTTCTGTTCAGATATATTTTGATATATCTACCATACCCAGTATTGGGCATATTACTGAAAAAAAATTGTTTCTTTACAAAAATATAAAAAAGTAAAGTCCTTATATATTACTTAATAAAAAATAACATTACTTTTTCATATTACTTGTTACATATCTTTCATCTTGCCCTATAATAAAACACTTCTTGTGACTATTCCTTACTTTTTTAACTACATATCTAGAAATGAATTTATCAACCTCTTTGTCTTTTTTTTTTACATTTGTTATGCAACCAGTTATACACACACACACACACACACACATATATATATATATATATATGAAGCAATAAGTTTTGTTACATTAAATAAATCATTAATTTTACAGACTCCTGGAGAAATGGAATGGATTGGCATGTTCAAGTTTATTGGAGAAGATACTATCCTGTTTGGTTTTCATACTGTAAATTTTCAAATATTTGTTAACTATATTAATAATCTTGCAAAAAAGTATTATGTTTTTCTAAATCCATTATTAGGTATTTGATTTATTAAGAAAAACAATTTGGTAAATATATTTTGAAATTGAAAGTGGGTTGTTTGATAATATTTATAATTGATTACTGGTCTTTAAAATAAGAAAAATAACTGTGACCTTTGCAGGTATACTGGAAAACAAAAGCTTGCTATTATTAATTTTAATATTGTGAAATAACATTAAAAGATACAAAGTTTTGTATATCATTCTAAAAAGACTTTTCCAAAATATTATTTTATTACTATCGTTAAAATCTATTTTATAAAAGTGAACTTTTTTTTGTCCCAAAACTTAATATATTGAGTCAGTAACTGAAAAAATAATTTCATTATATTTTGAGCTAGTAATATCTTAAATTTAATGTACTGTTCAATATTAATTTTTATTTTAAGTGCTGTTATAGAGATATAAATGTGGTAATTGGTATAGACATATCCTACAATGTACATAAATGCTATTGTTATACACTGTGTATCTTTAAATAGAAAACTGATTCTCAAACGAATTATGACTTGAGAAACATTAGACACTGAGATGATGGAACATTTATGTTGAAATAACCCACAGACAAATTTCATATCCTGGAGTACGTTACTTCAGCGTCCTCTTGTGGAGTTACCTTGTGGTGGAGGCCATCGTTCATGGGATGTTAAACTTAACAGTGAGACAGGAGAGATGGCATTTGCCTGTATCAAGAAAACCTCTATACTATGGAATCAGTCATATTTACTGAAAACAGTACAGTCATCTTTAGTTAAGGTACAATCTTCATAGTTGAAGCTAGAATGAAATATATTTTTAATAAAAAGTTTTAATGTTAGATTCATGCTTTTACTTTTGGAAATTACATAAAAAAATAATTATGTTTGAAAAAAATGTTTATTTCAAATACCTTTGGGAAAAATAAAGTAACTACATTGTTTTGGTTAAATAATCTTCCATGTTTAAAACATTTTTATTTTTATGAAAGCTTTATATATGTGTGTATATTTATATATAAATCTGAATTGTAGATGAAGAAAATCTAATAATGTAGCATTTTACCTGTTGAGATGAGAAATGTAAATTCTCACATCAGTCAAAAGATAATGATAAGTACAATAATAAAGAAGAACAATTAAAGAAAACAGACAGGCAGTTGTAATTCTTCGTTACTAACATTACATATGTATAACTTTTCTAATACTTGCTGTTCCCAAAAGAAGCTGTTTTATTTTACATTCTTTGCTATTAGCTTAACATTGTTAAAGGTCTTTAATATGAATATTTTCCCTTGCAACATTCTTTGTGCCTACTGTTGCCTTTGTTTTTTTCCACATCAGTTGTTGCTGTTTATTCGACTGGGGGAACTTACAATTGTAAGCTCAACAGAAAAAATAAAATTGTCTACTGCTTATTACGGTCAACTTCAAAATTTATCCTTCTAACAAAATGTTTTTGGCAAAAGGATGCTCATAAAATCCAAAAATGAAACTTGCATAACATCTTGTATAGATTATCAGTCTTTTCAAAACATCCTCAAGTAGTTTGTCATAAACTGATAAGCTTATTTCTGGCTTGAAAAAGAACATTTGATCGGAATGTCATCAAGAAAATATAACTTCAAAATAAATATTTTTATGGTGATTTAGCTCCAACAGTATATATATATTTCTATTTTCTTAATAAATCTTTGCATTTCTCTATTTTTTATTTGTATATAGTTATTTCATATTTATTATGTGTTTAAATGTGTTTGTTTATATGTAGTTAGTGATTTTTTCTGTGTGTATAGACATACTAGAATGATCTGTCACCTTTATTGTGGAAAAATTTGATTACAGATTTTTCATTATTATATACTTCTATGATGTACAGAGAATCAAAGTTTTGTTTCAGAAGATGGGATATTCTTATACTGCTTCAAATTCTTTTTGAGTAATCTTGTATAGTTTCTCTGTTGTAATGAGCTAATATATAAATGTAACCAATTATGCTTTTAATACTTTGTTCTGCATTAAATCTTGTTTGTATGGTGTAATGTGATGATTATATTATAAAGTTATAACGAGGTTACTTTCCTGCAAAAATAGTATATTGTTATTTGTGTTCATCTGTACTTCAGAAAGGGGTCACAGTAGAAGAAAAAGGAAGATAAATGTGTTATTTGTAGCTTGAATTATAACGTTTTTCTTTTATATAATAGACCAGCATACATGGACAGCAGATTTATTGTATTTTACATCTGTGTCAAGTTTGTATTAAAACAGGTGAGTAAAACAGTCATAAAACCTCATATTTACTCCTACTTCTTTCTTTCTTTACTTGAGATTTCCTTGAATACGCAAATAAAATTATGAAACCTAACAAGTAAAATCCATTTAAAGATTCATCCAGTTGTAAAATTGTTAAATGAAATATGAGGATTGAGTATATTATACCCAAACACTTTTGAATATGCAAATAAGCAAGTCACATGACATATACTGCCAATATAAAGTCATGATGGAACAAAAGGTATCAGAACTACCTTTTGACATTGTTGGCCATTTCATATTTTGTGTGATGCCAATGAAAATTGGTAGCTTTTGAGAAGGGTATGTAGCAGCCCTTCCAAAGCAAAATATTCTTACATTCAGATCATAAAGATGTGTTTAAGTTGGGGATTTATAATTTTAAAAATAGGAATATTCCTTGTACTTGCATTGGAAAATAAAGGAATATGGAGCTCCAGAACCACCTATAAAAAGACTGCCAATAAGTCATACCCCAGCCATGGTATCTTATAACAAGTGAAAATCCACAAACACAAAGATCAATAGCAAAATCTGTCCATGTGCCCAAGGTAACAGTATGTAATATAATCAAGAAAGATCTCCACCTGGAAATGAGACCAATAGGGCAAGGGTAACCAAGATAAGGTTTCTAGTCGTACCTTCCATTCAACTGTCAGGTACTTCAAGTAGCTAGAGAATGAAGGGGCATGTTATTCCATACAAAGACATAATGATTAAGTCACTGGGCACATTGCCTATGAGTGTCTGTGGTGTCATCAGACTGTTGAAATGGGCACTAGGAAACTGTTGTTCTCGTACACTAGATGGATTATGTTAACCTACAAGAAGGAGTGGGTGTGCTTTTGCCATGAGTACTTAGGACAAATCTTTTGCAACAGAAACTATTCTGTAGGCCTGTATCAACATGGTAAGGTTCCAAAATTTTGATATAAAATACTCAACCTTTGTATAATCAGTTACATAAAATTATAATCTTGTTTTAAATTTTCTGTAAGTGTGTCTCATGCTATGATGAATACTTTAACCTACTCTTGTGATTTTTTTATAGAAAATTTCAATCTTATTGCTACAGGAGGTGAAGATAATACAATATTGATATCTCGCATGTCTTGTATCCTTTTGAAAGTTTAATGTTTCTTCAAAAATCAAAATGTTTCAATGGAGACAATCTTATATGATTATGTTCCTCAAATAATGTAGGTGTTAAGAGGAAAAACTTACTGATAATTCAGTTTTCCAGAATATTTCAAAAACCAAATGTCTTTTTTGTTCATATTTATTGACATTTATTTGTAATTATATCCAGTTGTGGATTTCAATGTACGTTTTCTGATTAAAAAGTGTAAAGGTGTCAAACACAATACCTTAAGCTTTCTGTAGCACTCATCTAAAACAGCTTTGAAGTTTGAGTTGAAAGTAACTTAAAAGAAAATAAAACCATATTGCTTATAACCTTTATTCTTTGTGATTTTTATCAGATTAAAAAATATTTTCAATACAGAAAGAAACTGCATTGTTAGATTTAAATTTGTTTTATTTAAAAAAAACATTAGTAAAAAGTTTCAATAAAGTTTTTAAATTAACTGTAATAAGAAAATGTATTTTTACTTAAGTTTGAAGAAAACACATTCTCATCTTTAGTAAATAACTCCTCAATCTTTCAATTAGAACTTATTAAAACATGCAGTAGTAAAAACGTTTTAGTAGTATTTATTACCAAGATACAATAAGTTTCATATTAATTAACTACTACATTACAGTTTAAACAACTAGTCATTTTAGTTTAAAATATAATGAAAAATAATTGTAATGTAAAACACTGCACAAATGTAAGGGGTAGGGCTATTGGTGTTATATTATTATAGTGGTTTTACTTGTCATAGGTAAATATTATGGAATCCAATTATTTTTTAATTGTTTTGTGCTTTATGCAATATAAAAAAGTTTGTGAACTTTAAATTTATTTTAGCTGAATTTCATTGAATCGTTAGTTGAATACTACTGTTACAAATATTTTTTAGCCATAATCCCAGTAATAAACTTTCAAATTGCAGTCAGCATATGTTAGGCCTCATTGTTCATAAAACTATCCAGGAGGTTTAAATTGACAGAATTATTTTAAAATTAATATAGTTTAACCAAATTAACTATAAGTGGTTATTAATGACATATTATTTAAAATACATTAGTTGTTCAAATTTTGAAATATAAATTGGGAGCGATCTGCTTAGTAACTTGAGTATAGCATTAAGCTTATTTGGAGCAAGATGAGGGTCCTGGGTTCAAGCCTCAGTCAGGAAAGGTTTCTTAATGTCTTGCTGTAGCACACAACTTATCTGTTTTTGCAGTAATACACATCCATTAACTGAAAGTAATAACACATTCTTGCATAAGTTGAATAAAAATGACAATGAAAGCACACAAACATTTATCCTGTAAATAATATTGTTATGGCATGTGTAAGGCACTTGTATTATCCACATTTTTTTATTTTATTTTATTAACTTTTTTGTCTTTATAAAAACTATTGACATCTTTTAAAGATTTTTAATCACCACGTAGTTATGACTTATTGAAAATTTGCATAATTTACGTTTACATTCCATGTAAAAACAAGTGTTAATATAAAGGTATTTCCATATCTTAGAACCTTAGGATAATTTTGAAAGCACCAAAAAAGTTTTTTCTAATCATTAGATAACTTCAACTTGTACATTGATTATCTAATGTTACGTAAGTGTATATTTTACCTATTTATTTTTGTGTTACAACAGTTTTTCTTCATTCTGCTAATTATTGTTCTTTTTTTTTAAATCCAAAGATACACACTTCCTAAATTTTTCACACATTATGATCAGCTATCAAAAGCTGTTATCATAGATACAAGTGCATCTAGATATAAGTAATTTTTTATAAAAAGAAGTTTAAATATTAGTATAGCAGAAAATTTTACAAATGTAGTAAATGAATATTTACTAATATGAATATTATGAAATACCTAGGGAAATTAATCTATAATTTATTTATTTAAGCATAAATCTGGAAAATAAGGGGAGGACACAATTCCATGGACTGATTTAGGAATAGACATCAGAAAACAAAGTACTGGTTATCTGTCCCTACAGAAAAGCACAAAAAAGTAACTTTCATAAAATGATGTCTGTTAAATTGAAAAAATGAACATTTTATATGTAAGGATTATAAATAATGTATGAATACTTGTCAAGTACTCAGTGCCATATTAAGGTTAATTCGCGTTCTAGGCCCACAAGTCCAGATGGACCCCGTTCTTGAATGATTCATCAGGAAAGTTATCTACCAATATAAAAACACCCATAAATTAAAATGCAATGAAATGGATGGAAGTTTGTTTTTATTCAATTTATTTTAAAGTTTTTATCCCTAATATGCACCCCTCAAATTGTTGTGCTCTTATACCTTATGATTTTCCAATAACATAGAAGAAGAATTTTACGTATCTAGTAATTTTTTCTTTTTGAAAATCCAGGGGGGTCAAGTGACCCGTGAATTGGGTGTTGTGAAACTAGAGTCCAAATTGGGGAACTATGCAAGAATATTCAGGTGCACTATAATATAAAAGCAAAACAAGCATTGGTGTTTCAAACAACATATATTTCTTAGTGTTATTTTTATGTGTAATAAAGTACTCAATTCAATAAAATTAGCTGTGATTAAAGAAACAGTTGTATACCAAGTATATATATATATATAAGATATTATTTCTTAATGTAATATATCAAATAATGAATGTTATTAGTATTATTTCTTAACATTATTTGCAAGATAATGAAGCTACTAGTCAAGCAAATCTAGAAGTGCTTTGCAGGCTAGCAGGACACATATCAAGTATACGAGGACTAGCCTCATGTCCCATGACAAATGTCGCTAACAGTTACCTTCTTGTGTCTGTTGGAGGAAGAGCACAACTGATTGTATGGAATCTCACAATTAGTCATGAAGGTACATATTTTGGTATAGCTGATTAAGCAGTACTACATGCCTTAAACTTGAGGACAACTAATTACATTTTAAGGGTAACAGTTTACTTGGGAAAGATGGTATATGGTTCTGTGAGATTTAACTGTTGCATAGTTCCCCATACAGAGACACACATACTTATGATTGCTGTCTGTTTACATGTAAATTATGTCTCTTTCTATGAGGGTTATATTCAAATGATTTCTTACTTTATATCTACAGAAGACGTAGAATGTAAGGAACTTGATCACCATTTTTTGTGGACAGTTGACAAACCTCATCACAAACCATGGCAGAACCGGACAGTAGAAACCATTCCTGATGCCTTAACTCGATACATGAGTGTGGCCATTTTTAGCAGCCACAAGGAAGGCTGGTCTACTGAAACTACCTTGATAGCAACATCATGTTCTGATGCTTTCTTAAGGTAGGCAAATGGGTTTGCAATACTTTAATTGGATTGTATTATTTTACATTTGTACTAAAAAGGCTGTCTCACTTTAAATCTGAACTTACAATACAAAAGTTAAAGGCTATTTCAACTTTTATATACATCAGAAGGTGACATTGGCATGATGTATATATGCATCTTTAACCAAAGGTAACTTATTTATGTAACCTAATTCTCATGTATGTCCAGAAAGTTTCTAGGCATGTAACAATGTTTTCTATATCCAGAAAGTGACTTTAGAATGTTATGTAATATTTACCTACATTCAGAAGGCAACTTTAGTATCTAATATAACATTCATGTATATTCAGAAGGTGACTTTAGAATGTTATGTAATATTTACCTACATTCAGAAGGCAACTTTAGTATCTAATATAACATTCATGTATATTCAGAAGGTGACTTTAGAATGTTATGTAATATTTACCTACATTCAGAAGGCAACTTTAGTATCTAATATAACATTCATGTATATTCAGAAGGTGACTTTAGAATGTTATGTAATATTTACCTACATTCAGAAGGCAACTTTAGTATCTAATATAACATTCATGTATATTCAGAAGGTGACTTTAACATGTAATTTTTATATAAGTCCTAAGAAGTGACTTAAGCATTTGATTTAATATTCATATATATATTCAGAAAATGATTTCTTCATTCAGCTCATTGTTCCTGGTTTCAGCATGCAATGTAATGTTCATATGCATTCAAGGTGTAGTTTCAGCATGCATTGTAATATTCATATACATCCAGGTTTTGCATTGTACATATGCAAAGGCCAAATCACACTTTTAATAGAATTTTATAGAAGTGTAAAGGTTTTCAAAATTAACGTCCATCATACAAAAAATATATTTTTCTAATTTTTCTTCTAGGTTATTTGCTTTCTGCATAAAGAAAGGGAAAATAACTCACTTGAAAACAATACCTTGTGGAGTCAACTGTATGCAGGGAGTTGTATCTATGCCAACTCCATTTAGGTGCTTAATTACAACTGGGACTGATGGATGCCTCAAAATCTGGGACAACAACAAATTTTTGAGTAACATTAAAGATTCTGCTAGAAGACTTTTGAATGAAAACTCTGAAAAACCTAAGATGGCTAACGTGGAAAGTAAAGAAGACAGAGAAAAAATTAATATTATTAGTAAGAAATTGTACTCTCTGAATGAAGAAGAACATGAGCCCCTCCTCACAGTAAGGCTTCATCAGTCTGGAATTAATGCTATCAGCACATACAAAATAACAGGTTAGATTTATCCTGTAGAAACTTGTACAGTTGAAAAATAAATCTATATTTGCACATGGACAAAGTGTAAATACTATTTACAATTTCTAATTACATATGTGTGCTTTTAAAAGATTATCTGTTTTTATAGTTTGTGTACACTTAAATGTCAGCCAAAGCTTAACTTATAGATATGTATACTTTTGAATGACTAATATCAAAGTGAAATATTACCAGATTTTATAGTTTGTGTACACTTAAATGTCAGCCAAAGCTTGTCTTAGTGGTGTATATACTTTTGAATAATTAATACCAAAGTGAAATATTACCCAATTTTATAGTGTTTTTTTTTTTACAATTAGATGTTAGCAAAAGCTTATTTTATTAATGTTTATACTTTGAATAATTAATATCAAAGTGAAATGTTATCTTGTTTGCAAAAAGTGATTAATCACACTCCAGAAAAAATTATTTTATTTAAACATGATGTTTCAGCTTATGCCTTTCTCAAGGGTTACAGTGTCACATACAAATATAAACTGATAACTGAAAAGAACACATACAATAATTAAAAACTGACTCAACAATAGTAATTTCACATGTTATCACATGCACATTAAAAGGAACTTGAATGAGCAAGTGACAGAAAAATCGTGACTCTTTGAAATTACAGTCAAGGAAACTATTTTGCTAAGAGCTTAATGTTAAATGGTGTTTTATCTATTCTACCATGTTTTGTTAGAAAGTGTTTGGCAGTAACCTCTTAAGAATCAAGATTTATGGTGGCACAGAAGTGTTCCTTAAAATGTTCATAGAAGGTTGGTTTTATCAATCATTACACTGGGTACATGTCCTTTCATTTATTGCATTTTTATCAGTACAAGAGTCATTCAGTAAAGTGTTTCTAGAAAGACAATCTTTTGCTCTGCAAGGTTTAAAACTGATATGTGAAATTTTATCTGTTGTTATAATTTGTGTACATTTTAGTGTCAGCTGAAGCTTATTTTATTGATATGTATACTTTTGAATAATTGATATCAAAGTGAAATTCAGTTTAAAATACTTCTTGTTCCTCACTTCAGAATTTCATCACCATGTATTGTACAGGAAATAATTGTTTCTCATAAAGAAACTTGGTGAAATGAAACTTATCATCTAAGCAATAACCATTTTACTTATGCCCTTACTAGACAAGAATTGCAATATTTAACATCTATGTTTTGGTAAATAACAAGAATTTGAGTGTTATGAGAATGCTTGTTTATTGCCTTTATAGTAGCCCTCCTTTTTGCTTCTCCACTTGACCAAGAAATTCAATACTATAATCTTGTATTTTCATAAATAACTATTGTCCATCAAGAGGCTGATTGAGATGCAACTGATTGTTTATCACCTCTCCTAACTTCCCTGTTTCTTCCTCACTTGATCACGACTTTAGTAACCAAGATATGTTTGTTAAATTGGAATAATAAAAAGCTGAGTGAAATGTGATTTTTTATTACCTCCTTACTCTCCTCCTAGCTAACTCACTTAATGAGAACTTTAATACTATGTTTTGGCAAATAAATGTTGCTCATCAAGAAGTTATCTAAGATGCAACTGTGATGTAATATATAGAATATTTCATGTATACTTTTGG
This sequence comes from Limulus polyphemus, assembly GCF_000517525.1. Lineage (NCBI taxonomy): Eukaryota > Metazoa > Arthropoda > Merostomata > Xiphosura > Limulidae > Limulus > Limulus polyphemus. Next base: position 16,168 of record NW_013670586.1, on the reverse strand, counting down.
TTTAAAAACAAATCTGATATACTTAAACGTCCCTGAATAGCAAATGTTTGATCTAGAAAAGGCAAGATGGAAAGAGTATTTAATCTTGTCTTCATGTTTGTGTTTTTTTAATACTGAGGCACTTTTTGAAATGGAATGTGAATATTCTTATTCAAAAATATTTAATTTGTAAAGTGTAGAATATTGTTAATTTAATGAATTACTGTACTATCAGTGTTATGGAAGGAGAGAAAAATGCTTAAGTTTATGACTTGGATTGGGTAGTGACCTTCTTTTCCAGAAATATTTGTCCAAAGAAGTAAATGTTAATCCATTTGACTTTTTTGTTCTTTAGAAACCTATTTGATGTTGTGCACTGGAGGTGATGATTGTAGTCTTACTATCCAGGTGGTAATCGGTGGTCAAGGATCAGTTCCTAGGATAGTCAGTAGCACTTCAGTCCCATCAGCACATGCAGCTCAAATTTCAGGTTAGTACAAACATGCTTTGTTAGGAATCTTTTGACCATGTTTCAGTCTCTATTATGAGGCCTTCTTCAAATGTAAAGAAGACCTGATCATAGAGAACAGAGCATCATCAAAAGAAAAGAACATATGTTAGGTATTTTCTCGCCCACAGAAGATCCCTAAGATGCCCAAAACATTAATTAAATCTACATTAATCAATCTAAGCTTTGTTGCATCAATTCTTTTGTGTGTTTTTTCAAATTTCATTGTAAGTTCTCTCATTCTGCAACATTTAACTTTGTTGATAAAGGAACATATATGGTAGTTTTTAATCAGATGAAGCTAAGGTATACAAGTTAAATATCCCAAAATTTTTTACTTCATATATTTATTTATATATATATAAATTCAGGGGTATCATTTTTGAATGAAAAGTACGTGGTTTCAACGGCAGTTGATCAGCAAGTAAATCTGTGGAAAATAAATTGGCTAAGAGAAGAAAAAACCATATCATTGGAATTGCTACACTCTAAACTTACTTCAATCCCAGATGCATCTCATCTCCAGGCTTGGAAGTATAGGTATTCTTAATAAATCTGTTAAATCAGTTTGTAGCTGCTTTATTATTTAACTAAGACTTAATATTATAACTGTAGATATAAATCAAGAGTGGTAAACAAAAAAATGTATATATCATTCAAAGAAGCTTTTAGTTTTAAATAGAAATTAATTTTTAGCTGTTTGCAAAGGTTTAAATAAAACTTGAAGCATAACCTAATAACTTATACCTATTTTGCATGTTATGAGGTGTTTTTAAGATTAGTAGAAACTTAAGATATGTGGAAATAACTTATAATTATTTTGAGTAAATGTTAAGGTTTTTGTTGTTTTTTTATTTTGCAGAGCCAGTGATATGTGGACAATATGTGTATGTGGTGAAGGTGTGGAGATTTTTACTTTTTTGTTGACCACATGACAAATGGGAAACATTTAGTATAACTTGTTGTACATAAAAGTAAATTTTACAAATTAATTTTAAAAATGTAATTTCTTGAAACATTAGTGGAACAAGAAAAACTGTAAAGAATTGTCATTCATTAAAAAGAGTTATAGAAATGCTTATGTTATACCAGTATGCTAGTTATTTTCCTTTCATGGCAGTTATTTTGTTCCTTTCATTTTGAAGATACTTCTCTCTTCATATAGAAAACTAAAGAATTGTATTATCTCTGGGAAAAACTACGGTTATTCATATTTCTTATTATGTGTATTGTTAAATGTAATCATGGTTTTCTTAGTTGGAGCAAATTTTGTTTTATTTTACAAATCTACACAATAAACTTTTTTTTTATTGAAACGTGAAGAAGTTTTGATTTTTGCAAAATTAATAACTTAAAAACTATTTCTAATTATATACATATATATGCTGATGAGTTTTTATTTTGAACAGAACACTGCATTGCCTCTTGTTTTATAAATTTTGTTATTCCCAGTATGTGTACACTATAATAAATCATAAATTTGTTTATACTATTAGGTAATGGATTTTTATGTGACTTCTTTTGATACTTACTAATAACTAACTGATATCTTGAGAAATAGAACATCATGAACTATTGGAGAAATTAAATAATGAAACTGTAACACCTAACTCACTTATAATCTATCAGAACAAATGATTTAATTTCATGTAATCCATGTGTTAAAAACAGGTATTTTTTTTTATAAGAAATTGTGATTCCTCCAAGATCTACATCCAATTTCACACTAGCAACATAATTCAAAGTGTGCACAAGGATAACAATGATTTATACTCATTGGTAAGTGTGCACAGTAATGTTTACTAGGATTTTCATAAAATAACCAATACTTTTCTTATCCAATCATTTTGAATTCTGACTATGACACTTGAACCTACCATGAATTTGACTCTTACTCACTTTGGTGTAACAAAATATAACTTAAAGCTTCTATAAAGATCTTCATTATCAGTGTTTATAGTCAAGCACTACATCAGAGAATAATGCCTGTGGATAATACTTATGTCATTAATATCACTGAATTTATATTATTTTACTTAGGCACATATATATATGTTTTAAATATAAAGGTTTACTGTATTAATCTGAATGAAGCAAACTAAATATATATATATATATAAATATACAATGCATATGTGAGAAGTCATTAGCTTCATTTGTGTTTCTTTTCTTTTCACTTGTAGCATAATAATTATTGATATGACAACAATAACCTGTTTCTCATGAGGTTACAAAGTATCCAAAAGGAACATATCACTGTATTACATAAGAATACTGTTATTGTTAAGTGTAATTTCATTTTTACAATAAAAACAAAAGTATAAATAAAGAAAAAAAGATTTGATGATAACATCTTGCTAAAACACACTGTATGGGCTTAAGTCTATAAACACATGCCAAGAAATTTCATAGTGTTTTGAGTTGTAATCTCAAATTTCTTGGCATTATCTCACACCATTCTGGAAATTTACTATTTTAATTTATAGCAATTACTTTATAAACTCTGTAATAAAGTAATTTCATAGTGAACAGTTTCATAAAAATAACGATATTCTGAATTAATTTTCACATGCACAATTCTACAGAAAAGCTTTATAGTGCTCCACCAATAATTAACTTAGTTTTCACACATGAGAGAATGCTGTGAATTTTAATACCTTTATTCTGAAGTTTCCTCCTAAAGATGCTAAGGATGTTCACCAGTGTTAATATTGTGTAATGGATGTATAACTTAGTCCTAATTGCAAAATTTTATGCATCAAAGTTCAATAAAGTAATTGTATTATTGCTTTTGATCAGTAAGGGAAAGTACATGGAATTCACAAAAAATTTAATAGTTCCAAGATTTTTCTGTTGTGTAATACTATCTAAGGGACTAACAAAGCTTTAAAATTAGATCTTACTTTATGTCTTTCAAAAAAAAATTTTTTTACCAATAAAAAACCTGTAATATGCACTATATTCTTAAGGCGTATTTTCTTAATGCGTTTCTATATCAATATTGAGAATTATTTACACTTTATAAGAACAATATTTCAGGTTCCTTTGCGCCCTTGGAACTACTTACTGCATTATTTCCTGACGCCTCGTTTACAATAAGATTCTACGAAAGACGGCAAGGTCTATTTTAGTCCACACATATTGACAAACCTTCTAAAGAAGCATTCAACAACATTAGTTCGTACATGTTTTTGGGACCTACTGTTGTTCTAAATGCGCTGCTGTGCAAGTTTTTCAGTTTTCATAGGAAAAAAAAATTGAAGACTAGGATCAAAATACTGTGTTCTTTGGCTTTACATTGTTTAACAATGTCATTATATGAATATACTCCTCTAGCCATAGAGGCATTGCCTCTTGAATGTTGAAAATTTTGCCGTGAACCAAACTTATATAAATACTAAACATATCACCATAGCTCTCATCTTCACTTGACACGCCAATTGTATTTGCGAATAAGCCTTTGTAAGGATAAATTATTTTCTAGAGCAAGTACTAATTAATCTGAACATTAAAATACACTAAATTATTAATTGCTTGTTTTTAGAGACAAAATCCCCGGTAGTTTGAGCATACAACTTCAGAAACATTTGATCTTCAATAAAATTCTAGTAGTTGAACTTACCAGGAGTTTATAAGATCAAAATAATTCCTGTAATATTTAACAGAGGCGATTTTATAACAAACGTAAATATCTAACTGTTGATGCCTCTTAGTAATATTCGTTTTAATAATAATAATGAGTTACCTTAATATTGTAACTTTCATACTAATCTTAACATCTATCGGTGCATGAAAAATAATTCGACCACACAGTATTTGCTTCTTTTATCAACAGTTCGCGATCATTTCACCCATAAGTTAGAACTGAAGTCTACTAAAGAAATAACGTTTTGTTGTGAGAAATTTGCTTCTAGGTTGGAAAGTAAAAAATGCAATATTTCGTAAATAATATTTTGAACTTTTAATTAATTATAAGGAATGCTTTGTTATTTTATGAGCAATGGTTTAAAAAAAGAATGTAATTTCAGATAATAGCAATATTCCAACCATCTATATCTCTAACAGAAACAAAACATTTTTATGCTTCATTATCAATACCACTGGAAAATGTTGAATTTCGCTCAGAGCTACTCGTGGACTATCTGCTGGAGTGATAGACTAAAGGGAAGTCATCTAGTGAACATCACCCACCACCAACATCCGTGGGATTAGACCGTCGCTTTTATAATGCATCCACGGCTCAGGGTGGGGCGAGCATGCCGCAAAAGTTAGCGTGCTGGATTATGGATCCGAGGTTCCAGAGTTGGGTTCTTTACCGAAAAAAAAAAACAACAACAAAACTCCGTACTTTGGGCAAGAAGTACATTGTATAAATCAGAAAGGAAATATCACAACACTGTTAGTTAGACAGATGAACGGTAAATTTTATACAAGTATATAGTTTCAATATGCAATCTAATAGGGAATTATCAGTGCAAGTTGGTAATTTTCTCTTTTTTTCATCTTAAGCTTTTCTAAAGACGATGTTCAGTTGGCATAATGTTTCTGAAATAACAATCCAGCTACACCATATCATCTAGGAATCAAAATATAAATTAAGTTTGTATGTATATATATGTGTGTATATGTATTGTTATATTTTAGATAGAAACTGCAATTCTATAAACTATTTTCTTTTTGACGTTATCAGCACGCTTTTAGAATAGTAAATTATGTATTTGTAACACCCAGTCTACAAGTCATGGAGACATTTCAGAGGGGTAAATTCACAAATTAAGCTTTCCGATACTCCTTTTTTAAATCCTGCATAGAGATTTCAACTCCCTGAAATATCCGAAATTGGAATTGGTCACCAGTGTGACCGAATTCGCATTAGTTTTTAGTCTATGAGGGAGTAAAGCCCATACACCCCTCCAATTTCCCACACAAAACATTGTAATGGTCGCACATATTGTGCAATACAAGATATGGTTATTCCAGTCTGAAAGGTCCGGCATGGCCAGGTGGTTAGGGCGCTCGACTCGCAATTTGAGGGTCGCGGGTTCGAATCCCCGTCACACCAAACATGCTCGCCCTTTCAGCCGTGAGGGCGTTATAATGTGACGTTCATTCCCACTATTCATTGGTAAAAGATAGCCCAAGAGTTGGCGGTGGGTGGTGATGACTAGCTGCCTTCCCTCTAGCCTTATACTGCTAAATTAGGGACGGCTTGCACAGATAGCCCTCATGTAGCTTTGCGCGAAATTCAAAAACAAACAAAATCCAGTCTGAAAAAACATTTTCTCTCCCCCACTCTCGGGTTTTTGCAAGTTCTATCAATAGAGATGGTCGAAGGAATGCTCAAAGAAACTTGTGGTATTTGCCTTTGTAAGGTGCGGTGTCTGCCAGAAACGAACACTTCTATTATTTTGTGTCCAGTCAATTTTCTAAACTCCGCAACTTCATGGCCAATAACTATTAAGAGTTGGGTTATTTTTGGCAGTAAAGCGTTTTGTTATATATATATATATATTTAGATTAACATATCGATACCTTCATCAACGTACTTTTTTTAGTCTAACTTGAATATTGAAAACCGTGACAACCTTCTGTAGCCCATCCAATCCCCGAATTCATTCTCATTGGCTCTATTACAGTGTTAAAGTTAAACAAAAAAATCATTAAATTTATTCTGACGGTTCTTTGTCTAACATACATTTTCTAGGATTTTACGGATTACAATATACTGTTACAACAGCGGAAGTCATGTGACGCTAGTAACACGTCATGATATTCTAGAAGGATCATGTCTGTTCGTGGCAACTCTGGTCTTTTCTACGCACCCTCTATTCTTGTATATAAGTGCGCTAGATAAAGCGAAATGTATTAATCAGAATAGAATTGCAGACAGACAGAGACAGACAATTGAGTCAAGCGCGGTAGTGACCGTAAGTAAAGTGCGTGAATCTTTGTGAATTATAGCGTGTGTTTAAGTTAACGTGACTGTGGAAATTAAGTGTATTACAAAGTTGAGTTGAGAAAGAATAAACTAGTTTTATTTAAGAAAGAACTTGTATCGCTGAAGTTTATCGGAAAGAATTTCTACGGAAAATTAACAAACGAACACAGAGACGTAACAATACTTAAAAACTGTTGTGGATTTAATGAAATATTATGTTCATCTTTCGAATACCAAAGTAAATGGTTATATAAGCAAATCGTAAAACATAGGCCGTTATGGATTTCTGTTGGGAAAATTATTAGTGTAATCTTTTGAATACAACTTCAGGAGTTCTAACTTATAGACTAAGCTAATAGCAGGTCTTTTGCGTATCTTGTTTCAACTACTCTTAATTCAAATAGCTACCAAACGTGAAATTGGAGTCCTTAAACCTAGAATTATCGATGGGGGACCATATACCCATCAGCTTGATAAAGACATTTTTCAAAACTATCTATGTGCCAAACTGCTTGTGGGTCTATTACTTTAATAATAACAGAGACTCTTATAACACATGAGACAAACAAACAAAAGTTAACAACAGCATGATTAACCGCACTATGTATATCATTTCTAAATTAGAGGCGGCTGGAGCAGATAACCTTTGGGTAGGTTTGCGCAAAATTCCAAAAACAGATAAACAGATTGCTCAACTCGCAATCTGAGGGTCATGGGTTCGAATATTATCATCGAACACGCTCGTCCTTTCAGCCGTGAGGGCGTTATAATGTAACGGTCAATCTCATTATTCAATTAGAGTAACCCAAGAGTTGGCGATGAGTGGTGTTGAGTAGCTACCTTCCCTGTAACCTACTGTCTCAAAATTAGGGACGGCTACCACAGATAACCCTTTAATAGCTTTGCTCAAAATTCAACAAAGAAGCTTCCTAAATTTCAACATATCCAAACCGGTTTTTTGCGTTATAAACCTTCACACTTACTGCTGATCTACTGAGTAACACAAACAAAAGTAAAATGCAGTATACGTACTTGCTTACATGTAAGACAACTGCTCCTACTAGGCTGTGATTAGTCCCACAGCTTTCTCTCACTCGAAATTGATCTCTGTACAACTGAACACGAAGTTCTTGATATACGTCTTTACATGACGATCTCTAGTAGAAGTAAACTTAAAAACTGTTCCTTAATTCAACAGGTAAACTAAGTTTATTTGTCCAGTCGACAGCGTCACCTCGTGGCGTTTATTCGCTTACACCATTGGTCAGCTGATATATTTAGTCAACATCGACTCGGCCAACAAAGTATATTACAGGCTAATTCTTTAATTCCAGATGCCATATGCAGGCGCCCCTCTAGCACAACGGCATGTCTTGGGACTTACAATGCTAGAAACCGGGTTTGGATACCCGTGGTAGGCAGAGTACAGATAGCCAATTGTGTAGCTTTGTGCTTAATTAAAAAACAAACAAGCCATATGAAGGGCCGTAGGAAACGGTAAGGCCAGTCAGGCCATGGCCTGACCACTTTTTCATGGCATGTATAGCTACAACTTATGTATGAAACTTGCTTCTTTTAATTCAATACATTACATTATGTATATGCAGTATTGGTATTTAAAATGGCTCAAGATTCAATCTCATAGCATTAAAGTTTCAAAACATTTCTAGCTGAGAATGTCCAGACTCCCCTAGAAATGGCAATGTTGCAATGACCTCACCACTCAACACATTGCTTCCTACAACAATGATATTGTTACGTCTCTGTTCGTTAGTTAATTTTCCGTATAATTTCTTTCCGAAGAAACTTTAGCGATACAAGTCCTTTCTTAAATAAAACTGGTTTATTCTTTCTAAATACAACTTTGCAATACACTTAATTTCCACAGTCACGCTATAACAAACGCTATAATTCACAACGAACGACTCACGTGGTCGATTCAATCGTCAATCTCTGTCTGCAGTTCAATTACGCATTGTTGCCGTCACTTCTTGGCGGCTTATATATACAAGAATACCGAAGTCCAGTAACCTCCCGAGGATTCACGAAGCTTCGAGAATATGACGTGTTACTAGCGTGACGTGACCTCGATG
>NW_013670586.1:0-6817 GCF_000517525.1 Limulus polyphemus | reverse complement strand
AGATAGTACAGTACTTTGCTATCATAAAACATACATATTTATGCTAAATTAAGTCTAGCTCCCCATGCAGTGTTACAACAGAATGATGATTTGGTGACTTTTCATTGAATGTTTGTAGATTTTATGTGAACAACTATGCGATCCTTTAAGCTATGTTTCATGCAAAATTTCTCCCAGATTTAATCTCATAGCACCTATTTTTTTAATTTTTCTGGGAGGGGCATGCCCCCAGACCCTTGTGGCATTACCATCCTGATTGTGCTTTGTACAATGTGTTGGCTTTTGATCTAACAAATTAGAAACCACTTTTTAAACATTCTGCGTACAAGCCTACAGTAGACAATGTCATTCTCCCCGAGTAAATATTGTTATAACATAGTGTTACGACAGCGGGGGTCACGTGACGCTGGTAACACGTCATATTCTCGAAGGTTCGTGAAGCCTCGAGAGGTTACTAGATATGCGATATTCTTGTATGTATAAGCCGCAAAGAAGTGACGGCAACAATGAGTAATTGAACTGCAGACGATTGACGTATACATATTACATCAGAACAGTTACCTTTATTCAAATATCTGTAATAATAATGATATTTTACAAATGACTTTAAAACAATATGATAAAAACAATTCGGGATGAAGTTTAACATTGTTTAATCTCAAAGCAGTTACCTTTATTCAAATATCTGCTATAATAATGATATTTTACAAAGTATTTTAAAACAATGTTATGAATATAATTAGGGATAAAGTTTCAAGTTATTTATGCCTAATCTTATATTAATGTTTTCCGGTTATTTGTTTTCAGTTTCGTGATCAATCTTAAATACGATCATCTTAAAGAAACTTTAGTTCTGACTCGTTATCTGGTGAGCGCAAGTAATAATGTTTAACTTTCAAATTCTATCCGTTTTTAGTCTGTGACATGTAATACAGATTTGAACTCAGTTTAACTTATTAAAATGCTTTATCTCATGTTTAAAGGCATGTTGTTTCGGATGGAAATTTTATTCATTAATTTTCTTGTTTTCGCTTCTACAAGTAACTATCAACAATATTGTTGCGTCAGCAGTCACATGACTACAGTGACGCAACGTTTCTAGAATTATCATGTACTTTGGCGAATGCTCTAGTATTTACTAGTAGGGTAGGCTGGTATATATATAAGAGGGGAAAACGTGACGCGGTAAGGAATGTAATGTGTGAGTAGATAGTGAGTAATTGATCTGCGGTCAGAGTATTATTGACGTTCGTTGCTATAGCGTTTGTTTAGCGCGATTGTTGAAGTTGGGTGTATCGGTTAAGTTATATTCGGAAAGAATAAACCAGTTTTATTAAGTAAGGACTTGTGTCGTTAAAGTTTCGTCGCAACGAAGTTACGGAAAATCAATTAACAACGGAGACGTAACAATATGTTATTTACATACCGAAAGAAACAATCATTAAGTGCATTAGTTTCGCCACTTATTTTTTAGAGATTTGGTTGTCTATAGAATTCTTTTCAAATATTGCTTTACCTTTAACCAAATCTTCAGAGAAAACGTATCAAGATCCTTTTTTTTTTGTAGCATGACATTTAAAAATAAACTTTATATCTTAACAAACACCTGTATTTCTCTAAAGGTTTATTTCTACTCTTAATGATTCGGAAAATAAATTTCACGTTCTGCAGTCAAATTCTTTAAGATCGTTAATAAATTAGATCGATTATTTTAAATCGCAACTAACTAACCATAAGCTTAATGTGGGAGTTTAATTTCTAAGAATATCTTAGGTATACATTAGTTTCAAAAATATTAAAGTACTGAAGATAAAAATATGCGAGAAAAGAAATATTCGTGTTTATTATGAAAGTAATTAAATTTTGTTTTCACTTTTTGAAGCTAGCACAAGATAATTCTATTTTCAGAAAAATAACATATTAATTTCAAGTCAAAATACCATAGAAGAAATCTGGTTATTGGGAAAATTAGAAAATGAATTTCTATCTGTTCTAATATATTTTAATCAGATAATAAGGTGTTAGTAAAGGACACTTGAAGCTCTTAGGGAAAAAAAGGATCTTCAATTAATATATTTCGTATAACTTATCTTAACAACAAAATATTTCAGTCTGTTGGTTGATAATGTGAATTAAAATATACAAACATTACTTTTATAAACATCATGGTTAAGGTAATTAAATCTTTATTCCAAACTGGTCTAGTGGTAGATTCAAGACTCTTACTTGGAAGCTCTGGTTCGATTAAAAGAAAGGGAAGATTTTGCCGTGAGACATTTTCCCGTTGCTTTATATTTCACGTTAAGAATTTCAACCAGTGAATTGTGACGTAGTATGTATATACAGAAAAATACAAATGTACTTTTACAAATTCTTCGTTTATCTAGGATTTGTTTCTTTTACTAAAATTTAATTTGTGGTCTGAAGTTTTCGTGAAATGAAATTCAAATCAAATAAATAGCTATGTATCGTAAACAAGTTACGTCATATTTTGGATTGCCATCGTATAATAAATCCGGAATATTCATGATGTCAGAAAAACACGTAGGTTCAATAAGTCTAGGTACGAAATGGTAAAAACCTTATAATCCGAGAGTTTCCGAAAGGTGGACCTTTCTTCTTCAGGAACCATTCCCAGTTTTCCCCATAAAAGGAAGATCCGCCTTTCGAAAGCGCTTGGCTTATATATAGGGTTTTAATCATTCTAAAACTCCGGAATAGATGCTACTCTTAGTGCATAGATGAAAGACATTGTGAAAGAAAATGAAAAATATCCCATGTGGTCTAGTGGCTAGGATACCTGGCTCTCACCCAGGAGGCCCGGGTTCGATTCCCGGCATGGGAACGTGTTTCTCTTTGAGTTTAAACCAACTGGCTTCTTTCATACATGTTTATGGAACATACATAGTTTTATAAGAGTGTTATTTAATTTTTTTCTGACGAAGTTAAGGTTTCATGTATGACTTGAAATCGAATAGTTACGGGCATAAAGCCGCTCAACTAATTATTTCTACGGGGATCAGAAATAATAATTCGAAGTAAAGTTGTATTCGGAAAGAATCAACCAGTTTTATTAAGTAAGGACTTGTGTCGCTAAAGTTTCGTCGGAACAAAGTTACGGAAAGTTAATTAACAAACGGAGACGTAACAATATTCTGTTGAGTATTACTATATAAAACATAAAAGAACTAAACGATTCACAAAAGTGATGCCAACATCTCTTACACATCATAAACCTTGATTATCAAACATATTCTACCGAGTATTATTATATAAAACATAAAACAACTGACCAATTCACAAAAGTGAAGCCTATATCTGTTATGCATCATAAACTATGATTAGCAAACATATTCTGTTGAGTATTATTATATAAAAAATAAAACAACTGAGCCATTCACTTTAGTATTCTAAATACATTGACTTAGAAACTCGAAAATAAATTGAATTTATCTTTACTTTCCAAGCAGAGTGTGATTTCTTAATAACTGTTGAAGCTATAAAATCTAGAAAAGGTACACATTAAAAGGAATCACGACATTCCTACCAAACATGAATCTCAGCAATACAGTCGTCGTATTTCCTCGCTCTCAGTATGCCTCAGTGGCATTTGAAATAGTCGTTATCATTTCTATTTTTTTTTAGTGTGGTCTTGTTCACTCTGTCCAATCACAACTATAGCCATAGCTGAGATTACGCAACTCTATCTTCGGGATGTATATTTATAATATGGACGAACACCATTTTTGCAGCAATAAAATGTAGACAAAACGACATTTACGTCTCCAATTATTTATATCGACTAATCTTCTGCTTTCATTCCTCAAATTTATACTGTAAAAAATAATGGTGCAAAGTAAACATCTAAGTTAATTACGTGCTCCATTTCACCTATTGAATATAGTGAAAATTTTCTGAACATCACTGGAGCACCAACTTGGACATTTACGGCGACATCATTCTACAATTTATAATTACACCTAATGTTTCTGTCTAAACAGTAGCAATGATAAAAAGAAATACATAGTAAAGCTTCTATTTCATAAATTTTACGTTTTTGGCAACCTCTAATCATTAGATGGAAATATAAAGTAATCATAATCAGAGAAAAACAAGGATAAACACGGGGTACAGTATTAGAATACATTTGACATTAAAGAAATAATAAAATAATCTGTTAAAAAGGGATAACGAATTTATTTACATAAAGTGACGTTTCGGGTAATTATCTTCTTTTAAATGTCTTCTAACTTTGCATATAAACACCTTGGATTGGAAATAAATTTAGGTTTTTTTTCTTCACTTCCATGTGTATCCAAATAGTTCTCTTCTATACGGTACGAATTTGTTATACGTGTGAAACACTTTGCACAATAACACTCGAATACATAGCTACTTATAATTCTCCGTTGAAACGTCTTCCAAAGAAGAAAATAAAAACGTCTAACACGTGTTAATGTTTGTGTATTTTGAGGATAATCGTGCAAAGTTACTCATAAGTGGCATTCTTCAGGCTACCCTAATAATGAAATGATATGCTAGACAATATCTGTTATGCATGATAAAATTTGGTTTGCAAACATATTCTGTTTTGTATTATTATATAAAACATAAAACAACTGAACCTTTTACTTTAGTATTCTGAAGACACTGACTGAGAAAGTCGAAAATAAATTGAATTTATCTTTACTTCACAAGCATAGTGTGATTTCTTAATAACTGTTGAAGCTATAAAATCTAGAAAAGGTACACATTGAAAGGAATCACGACATTCCTACCAAACATGAATCTCAGCAATACAGTAGTCGTGACCATTATAATGCACTCAAAGCCCTAAATTACGGAAAGGGATTTTTCCCTCAGTCCATAGTCTGGTCAACGTTCGTCTCACCTCGTGTTCAATTGCTTGAAATATCTTGCTCTTAATAATGATGCCGTGTTCGATCCCGTCTTTGTGAAAACGGTGGATACACTTAATTTCAATATTCGCGCTAAAACAAACACTATAACGAACGAACGTTAACTTCAACAATACCCTGTGACTGCAGTTCAATTACTCACTATCTACACACACATTATTCCCCGTCACGTTGTCACCCTCTTTTATATACCAGACTACCCTATATCTAGTAAATGCTAGAGCATTCGCCAAGGTACAGGATAGTTCTAGAAAATAGGTGGCGCCACACCAGTCACGTGTCTCGCTGACGCAACAATATACAAGACTAACACTTATCTAGTTAACGCTAGAGCATTCATGAAGGAACAGGATATTTCTAGAAGTCAATGATGTGTTACTAGCGTCATGTGACCCCGATGTCGTAACAAATAGTACTTAATGAATTTGTTTATGGTATTGTCAACTTTCATGATTGAAGATCTGGTTAGACGAGAACATCATGAATAACAAGCTTTATAAGTTTTTGAAATTTTTTTCATACATACAAAATGAAAGGTGACTATTTTATACCTAATCTGAGAGATTATTCCGCACCTGAAATGTCGGAGCAATATGGCAAATGGTTCTTAAGTAATAACCTCAGACCAGTTTGCAGTTGAACTATTTATCTACTTCATGTAAATGTGTGATTCTTGTAATTTATTAGTTACAGCATTTTCTATGATGATTATTGTATAATAAATTAGAAATGAAACATGAATTATAAGAAAAAAAAAGATTAACTTGAGACCTTAATAGTTAGTTGCGATTTAGAAAAAAAAAATCAAGACCTTTAATGTTGAATCATTCCATAAATTTCTACTAATATTTTACTTTTTTTTTTTTGTTATATTGAATTTCAAATTTAGATTTTTTATCAAAATAAAATTTTCACCACCATTCCAGACTTGTTTTACTACTAGCCTTAGGAAGTTTCAGAATAGAAATAGAAACATTGATTTACATGACTATTTGTCATCACTAGTAGTAATATTGAAGTCATCTTATGCATGACATACCCAAGAAAAGTTTACAGTATCGTAATAAAGTAATATATCTCCCGGTGGGTCAGTGATAACTTCAAGGGCTTAGAATTCTCAAATCTGGTGTTCAGTTCCCTGCTGTGTACACTACACAGGTACCTTATTACGTAGCTTTGCACTGAAGTGGAACAACAACTAATATTTTTGATTTCAAACCTAACTAAACCTGGTTATACTTATAAATCTTCACAGTATAGGTAACATGTAGATTAGTTTTAAATATAGACGGCCAACAATGTTTACAAACTTTTTGGTTTTCTTTATTCACAGTTTTATTCTGTGATTAATTTTTGTTAAAGGGTTTTCTTTTGCATAACATGACTTGAAGAAATATAATTTTTAAAGGGTTTTCATCATGTATTTTTTTCTTTGTTACTGAAACTAAACTATCAAACGATCCTATATATGGAATTATATTTTAACGATGTAAAAATTGATTTTTCAATTTCTATCAAAGGTTTTATAATGTACAATGTTCATTTATTCACATTGAATGGTATTTTGCTGTATAATTATCGTAAGTATTTTCATATAATTAATTCTCTGAATTAATCAGTTTATTATTAGTTAACAAGTGCCACTGTTATTGAAAAATGCTTCTTTTGTAATTAATTGTTGTTAAAATTGTTGCGTCAGCGAGTCACGTGACTACTATGACGCAACGTTTCTAGAACTATCATGTACTTTGTCGAATGTTCAAGTTCTTACTAGAAATAGGTTACGCTGGTATATATAAGAGGGGAAAACGTGACGAGGAAGGAGAGGTAAGGTGTAGATAGTGAATGAGTAATTGAACTGCAGTCAGAGATAGACGTATTGTTGTAGTTAACGTTCG